>NC_074718.1:26069021-26376521 GCF_947242115.1 Biomphalaria glabrata | reverse complement strand
AGAGATTAAGAATTATTCAATTATTGGCATATTGACTTCACACGCGCAAGACATTATGATTATTATTTAAACATCTGTGCTAGATTATCTTTGACTAGAATTATTATAGTCTAGATATGGTTCTAGCCTAATCTTGATGAAGATCTCACATCTAGAGAATTTAGAAATCTGAAATTAGATGAAATGATTAGCTGGACCAGATTTAAGTTTTAAAATAATTATAATGGCGGCTGAATGTAACTAAATCAGTATTTGACAAGACTGTCAAGAGTAGATCTAGATTAGTCGTGCACTAAAACCTCATCAAAACTTTATAGAATTTAGATGTATAAAATAAATGATTTTAAGCATAACAATAATACGATTTAATAACTAGTAAAAAGTTTCTAAAACTTAGAACTTGGTTGTTTGGTGTTTTATTACATATATATATAACAATAAAAATGTTTGTATTTTTTTTTGGATACCATGGAGAGAGTAGTTGGAGAGGAGAGAAAAGGAGAGAGAAGAGAGGAAAATAGATGAGGAGAGACGGAGCGAAATGAGATAGAAGAGAGGAAAATAGATGAGGAGAGAGGGAGTGAGAGGATAGAGAACAGAGAGGACGAGGAGAGAAAGAAGAGACAGGAAGGGAGGAAAAAGTGGGAGACAGGGCGGAGACAGTGAGGAGAAGGAGAAGAGGAAAAAGAGTGGATAAAATCAACACGTTACCAGTTTTACTTAGAAACTCTGTGATGTTGTATTAATCATAGGCCTTAATCTAACTCTTCACCATTGTGATGCTGTATTAATCATAGGCCTTACTATATACTCTTCACCACTGTGATGCTGTATTAATCATAGGCCTTACTCTAACTGTTCACCACTAAAGCCGTTAAAGACTGACTGACGTCATCATTGTAACCCCCTGCGGACATGACTGGCGCAAGATATTTGTTTAGTCCGGCATACTGGATGGATTTTTCCCCCCTTCCCCTTTCCCATTTTCAGCTCCTTTAATTAATCGACGGGCCGCCAAGATTGACCACTCACATGCCTGTCAAAGGGCCATCTTAATTGAATGTGAGTCAGGGAAATGATAATCTTGTCTCTTTTCTGTGCGAACGTGAATGTACGGAAGGTAAAGGAGAGACGCAGGCTTGGACATGGACGTACGGAAGGTCCAGGAGAGTCGCAGGCTTGGACATTGACGTACTCATCGATCAGAGTCAATTAATATTTGTTTTATTACTTTCTTCCAGTTTTTGTGTTCTAAATTTTATTTGTCTTCGTGTTTGTTTCCGGTAATATTTTATGTCTCTCTGGCAGCGTGTGACGTAGTATCTGGCAAATGAATTAGTTAGGAACTTTCTCGTGGTTTCATGTTCATGCAATATAAAAACAAAATATTTCTTTGGAGGAAAAAAAAAACAATTCCTGAAGGTTATAGTAAAGGTCAATGTGACCTCGAGCTGTGACATTGATACGTATCAAACCTAGTTTCAACACGTGTCTTTTTTTGTTGTTGCTGTTGTTTTGTTAACAAAGTGATATGTCTGAAGCTGTAAACACCCTCAGCTCCCCTACATCGCAAGGTCTGAAATGAGTTCTTTTACTTTTTGCTTTGGTCACTTTAACTCAAGTTAAGTGTAAATATGCAGTAAATGTTACATGTATTCTATGCATTTTTGTTTTCCAAATAAAAGCCTTTTTTTTACTATTTTGAAGGCCGAACCAAATAGACATTCCTTGCTCAAAGCGCATCTGACTAGAGAGAGACTGGACAGCCACAAAAAAATCAAAACTAAATTTGGCGGTACCTTGGCTCACTGCATCCGTTCAGGTTGCTTAAACACAGACAGTCCAGTTGGTATATATGCCAGTGACCCAGACGCCTATAAAACGTTTTGTGACTTGTTTCTACCAGTAAGTACTAGTAGATCTAGATCTTATCAGCGTATACAAGAACATGGCTGCATGAGCTTTGTAACGAAAACAAACAAACGAAATGAAAGTGATCGAACTAAAGCTTGTCTTTGATGTAGAATTAACAACCTGATTGCTGCTGTTGTAAAAGTTAGACTCTTTCCCAGGTCTCTTCCTCATGCAACCATAAAAAAAAAAAAAAAACAATTTACAAAATATCGAGCTCCGAAGTGTTCCACAAAGGCAGGTAAAAAGGCAAGTTTCAATATTTTCAGAAAGAACATTCTATCAAAGACAAATGACAGAGAAAAGTGGAGAAAAAAGGTTGACAGATCTTGTGTGGTGCCCAAGCGGTCTAGCAGACCAAAGGATAGGTGAATGTGAATGATGTGAACCTGGTCTAACTGATGTATTATAATGAGTATAATATAGTATCTAATTGATCTAATTGTTTTGTAAAGGGTCAATCTCTTATTCAAATCCTCAAAAAAATTAAAAAAAAAAAAATCCGTAAAAAAAAAAATGTCCTTTGGTTGAGTGTTTTATAGATTATAAGTAGTGCTGTAGTTCACACGATGATATGCAAACTTCTTATTAATTGTTATTTTAAATTCTGTCCAACGTATATGATTACTAAATAGATGTTTTCTCTTTAAAAAAAAATAGTAAACATTTTTTTTTTGTAAATGTGGTATAAAGTATGACATAACTTATTTAAATTAGCAATACAAATGTAAAAGAATTTTTTTTCCACAAAAAATGTAAAACTGTAGGCATAAATGTGTTACAATTTCATAACGGCCATCCTCCTCTACTTAAGATTTCTCGTGGTTGTTACTATAAATAGCAAATAGTTGTAAAAGTGGTGTATTATTATGAAAAACTGCTTGGATAAGTGATTTTAAAAATTAGATGTTTCGCTTTAAAAAAAGAAAAAAGTAGCCGTTGCATCAGAACTTTGAATGATCTAAAACATCATGATGTCCGATTTTCCTTTTCTCTTCTAGTTTCTGAGATCTAAACGGGACGAACGGACGGACAGACAGACCAACACAAAACTAATAACATCTTTTCCCCTTTCGGTGGCCGCTAAAAACACAATGCAATTGTTGTGGAACAAAAGGATGTTGTTTTTTTTTAAACCCAGCCTTTTTTTTTTATTTATAATAACAAACGAGGCCTCTGACAAGTTTTAACATATCAGCAAAATAGCAACAGCGTGTGTTTATGTACAAAGAAAATGAACATAATGCCCTTTTTCACACAGGTGGGGGTTTAAATTCTGATCAGTTAAGACGACATAACATAGCGTACATACAGCTATCAATCAATATTTTAAACCTTTTTCATTGACTAAAAATCGATTTCACAACTAGATGGAATCAACAACCAAATTAGAACGACTTCATGAATCTTTACGTGGAATTGAATGTTTGATAAGCTTCCTGCTGAGACTTGTTTCATTCATTCAATATGTTACACTGACTCTACAGTTCCAGCCCACAAGGCCTTGGGCCTAAGAAGCTCGTTCATCTACAAAATCACGTACAAATGTTGAGACGTCATCAAGATAAATTTCACCTTCAGTATTTGCCCGACAAGTACATCGACTCTTAAGTGCCTATCAGTCAACGGTGAAACAGTTCTATTTATCCATGTTCTCGAAGCCCAAAGCATGCAATGGCATTGTTTGACCAACTCGATGACGCCCTAAATTATTGACAGATTTCCAATTAGATGTTTGGCTGGATAGTCCTTTTGGAAAGGGTTTGGTAAAGCAACTTTCCCTATCAACTGTTCGTTGTTTTCTTCTAAAACCTATTTATTTATTGTTTTTATTTTTTTTTAGTTTTTTATAGTTTTTTTTAACATTGAATTAAAAGCAAAAATTGTTCTAAAAACTAAAAAAATTAAAAATAAAAAAAAAAAACACAAAATAACTAAAAGAGTTGGTGTTTGTAGACAAACTGGTATGTGCACTCTTTGAGTCGACCTTTTCGGCAAATAATGAAGGTCAATAGGAAGGTTTCAAACAATTGATTACTGCTGGCGGAGAGACACACCACACCGAACTATTAGCGTCTTTTTCATTTTAGGAACTGCTCTCTCTCTCTCTCTCTCTCTTTTTCTCTCTATTATATAAATATATAAATATATCTATATATAAATAGGAATGTATGTATGTGTGTATGTATGTATGTATGTATGTATGTATGTATGTATGTATGTATGTGTGTGTGTATTATGTATGTGTGTGTGTGTCTGTATAAAATTCCAGTTTTCCCAATTCCAAATGACGTCATCATGTCGTCTGACTTACTCCTACCGCGTGTTCTCAGTGCTTCAGTTTCAAGCTGGGATAAGAACTCTTGAGCTTGGCAAATTCGAATTTTTCTTATGCGTTTAACTTTAGAGCCGCTATGGTTGCCCTAGGGAAGCAAACCGTGTCGTCTTAATGTGATGATTTACCGGGGGACTAGCTATTGATAGAGCACAAATGTTTGCATGCAATTTTGTGATAGTATTATGTATTGAAAGGAAATGTGTAGAAGCTCTTTCTTTTGAAGTACTGTATTTACTTGCCCTTGGGTCAGTAGTTAATATAAATATGTCCAGGTAACAAAACCGGACTTGTAGGTGTTCGACTACACCGATGGACGTTATACACACGCTAGGTTCACGTTAAACGTTGTAATAATCTGAAAGTTTTCAGGGCTTTCAGTATAGTGTGAGGTTCGACACCCCCGACTCGAGCAGAGTTGTATTTACTGAGCGCCTAAATGCAGCACGGAAAAACCTTCTCCCATATACCCCCCCCCACACACACACCCAACTTGTCCTCAAATGAGATTGGAACATAGCCCAATGAAAGTAGAGCTATATAAAAGCTACACTTGTTTATTCAATGAACGGCAACACAAAACATATGCATCTTATTCATTTTGGTTTTAACAGAATTAGCTTGTTAATGCTTTTGAAAAATATATAATATAATTAATATTTGAAATGTGAATTTCTCATAACAAAACAAAATATAATGGTAAGTCAAACACAGGTTATTGCAGTTTACCTTTCAAAGCTACCTGTCCATGAGGCAGATGGTGCAAAGTGTTTGTTTTTATTGTTTTCGGCTTACGAGGATGTAACATGGCTAGAACAACATGACCAATTGCTTTCCCCAGAGAATTAAGGACTGATTGATAATGTTACATCCTGTCACGAATCGATAGAATGAGCTCATTCTACTTTACTCTAGGGTTAAGGTCAAAGAATATCACAGAGTAAGCAGATGTTAATTAAAATTAACCAATCAGAGAAAGAGGTCAGGAAAAAAAAAGTCGCGAACATAAGTTTTAGTTTTTAGAAGGTGAGAGCTAATAGAAATATTTGGAATAGAAATTTCTAGGATTCTAAAAAAAAGACAATTTTAAAAAAGGTGTACACTGGTGGCAAGTTAGTTAGTCGAGGTCCTTGAGCAAATGCGGGTCCTACGAGTTGTTGAGATTCAAGTTAAAGAAAGTTCAGTTGTATCAGTGTAACGTTGTATCAGTCTAACGTTGTATCAGTCTAACGTTGTATCAGTATAAAGTTGTATCAGTCTAACGTTGTATAGCTATAAAGTTGTATCAGTCTAACGTTGTATAGCTATAAAGTTGTATAAGCATAAAGTTGTATCAGTATAAAGTTGTATCAGTATAAAGTTGTGTCAGTACTAAGTAGTATCAGTATAAGTATGTATCAGTACTAAGTTGTATCAGTATAAAGTTGTAACAGTATAAATTTGTATAAAGTTGTATCAGTATAAAGATGTATCAATATAAAGTTTATCAGTATAAAGTTGTATCAGAACTAAGTTGTATCAGCATAAAGTTGTATCAGTATAAAGTTGTATCAGCATAAAGTTGTATCCGTATAAAGTTGTATAAAGTTGTATCAGTGTAAAGTTGTATCAGTATAAGGCTATATCATTCTGAAGTTGTATCAGTATAAAGTTGTATCAGTCTAAATTTGTATCAGTACAAAGTTGTATTAATATAAAGTTGTAGCAGTCTAAAATGTATCAGTCTAAAGTTGTATCAGTACAAAGTTGTATCAGTCTAAAATGGCATCAGTATAACTACAGTCTAACTAAGAAACATTAGTTTGTGTTTTTTTTTACTTCAGTGTATTTGCAAGAATGTTATGTCAAGTTAAGGATGAATTGAGCATTTACGAATTGTTTCAATTTGATGAATTTAATGTGTTTGAAGCTCATTACAGAAAAAAAAAAGAATGCAGACGTTTCTTCAGTGTGTTCAATTCCCGGCTAGCAATACTGTTTGTGCCATTGACTATACACAAAGAAAAATAAGCAGTGTACCGTCAACGCAATCCTAAACATAAAATCGTCACACTATTGGCACTAAAAAAATATTCCAAATCCTAAAATCTTTACCAGGATTCGAACCCTCGGTGCAGAGGATTTACCCTATTGCACTTCACTAGAAACATTCATATGTCCATGCAATTCACCATACTCTTCATCTTTTATTTCTACGGAAAGGAAATAGAATTAAATTTTTAAAAAGTTACCCTCAGATTATCAATTAACATGAAGTTAATTCCGCCACAAATTATCAGAGATTATCATGAGATTAATCTCTCCAGAGATTATCAAAGATTAATAAGATGATTATCTGTCCTAAGATTATCAAAAAGTTATTGTTACAGATTACAGTAGTTACGCTGAGAAAGTCAATGGTAGTCAAACTGAATTTCCATTTGTTGGGCTAATAAAAATTATCTAATCTAATCTGAATTCCTCCTTAATTTACAAAATATTATCACGATGTTTATCCCTCCTCAGATTATCAAAGATTATCATGAGGTTAATGAGGTGAATCACTCGTCTAAAGACTTTGGCGCGAAATCGATCATACAAGAGATTTTTGAGCTGGACAATGATCGTATTGAGTCCACGAGGGTCAGCGTCGCCAGAAGTCTTGAGGGACTTCCGTTTCCGCCACTGCTGACTCTAGAGAAAAGGTATTACGTTTGTTGAGGTTCTGGTTTTTATTGTATCTGTGGGGCTCTGATTAGGAAAGAGAACCAGGGCAATACATTAATGTCTCTTTCTAAAGCACTCTCATGTGTTGTTTAGCTTTCAATCTAGTTATCTATCTCAGACATTTTTTTACTTTAACTCTCTCTCTCTCTTTCTCTCTCTCTGTGTTACTTTCTCTTCACTCTATTTCTGTCTCTGACTCATGCTCCTCTCTCTCTCCCCACCCCTCTGTATTCCTCTCTGTTACTTTCTATTTAATCTCTTTGTTTCACTCTCACTCTTTCTCCTCTCTCCCTCAATCTCTCTCTATCTCTCTTCCTCTCTGTTTTTTCTTGTTGATATTCCCTTTTAATGTTAGAATGTGAAATGTATCTCGGAGAACCATACAAATATACTATTACACGAGTAGGCTAATGGAATGAATTTAAAACAACGTTGAATGCATCAAACTCCTTGTTGTTTTTTCTAGCAATGAATTATTGTATTTCTTTTTTTTTTTAATAAACCTGACACACACACACACACACACACACACACACAGACATGTGTAAAAACTGAATCATAAAATAGAGTGGTCCATCATTATATAGATTCTTAATGTCGGGATGTTAGGAAACCCCTAAGTCCACCCAAACGAAACAGATGACCGTAACACCATCTGCCCCATAGATAACAAGGTGTGTAATGGGTACTTTACTTTTGACAAACTTTATATCAACTCACTCTGTCTGTCTGTCTGTCAGTCTGTCTGGTCATTGTTTGTGCACGTTAGCTCTCCCAAACCCATGCTCGGATAAAGTTGAAACTTTGCACCAATATTCATTGGCAAAGACAAGATATGAATTGTTGCATGTGCGGAATTCTTCACCTTAGATAAGTTTTTTTGTTGTTGTTTGTTTTTTTTTTCAAAAAGAAAATTTCACATTTTGCTTGTTACTTACTAGCATCGCTTGGCTGTCTTTTAACCTGTAGACAAAAATCTTCCTCTAGAATGGACAATGTTGTTCTGATGCAGCAACTATTAGACTGGACACTAGTTCAAGACGTAAGGGAAGTCAATTAAAGCGTCTTTTTCAGAGTAACAATCTTTTCTGTTTCGAATGGAATAATTACTTCCAAATTAATCATAATAAAAATTGTTCTTACTATTAAGCTGATTTAGATAATAATAAAAAAAAAACAACATCCGCCATGGAATACAATTTCTAGATCCACATATCATTCATTTGCTCTGAATAGTTTATACCATTCTCAAGTAGAAATGCGTTTATTTCAATAAACAGTAAATCGTAACATCTAAAGCATTTCTTTTCGACAACCAAGGGACATTGTTGTGCAGCAGAAAGCCTGCTTGTTCACTATCTCAATCAGAAATTCTTTAACTTGGTTTTATCTTCCTCTTCATGGCCTATCCCATTACTTTGTGCATCTCTTTAAGCAACTGTCTGCGCAAGTTGTGTTGGCTCCCAATGGACAATACAGTAGTCTTATGTATCACGTGATCATGGTCGTCTTTCTTAAATAGCGACAAACATTTGCTTATTTACTTCACGCATGGTCCTTTGAGTGGCGATTTTATGACATACCACGGGTTTCTATTTAGTGGAGATACAAACTCACCCAAGAGCTGCATGCACGCCCCCCCCCCTTCCCCGTGTCACCCAACCGAGCAAATAATGTCAAATGGTAAATGTTAACAGATACATTTTCTACTAATGTACCTATATATATTTGTGTGTTAAATCAATACCCACAGATAATGATACTCCACTATATCTGTCAGGTGGGTTTAGTCGCTTAAGTAGGGTATGATATGATGGTCCCGTATCCCCAGCCTGAACAGAGTAACACAAGAACCTAAAGATAATGGCATGTAAAATACGAACATCGGATAACAGTTATTCAACTACACAGTTAGTGAATAACAACAGTTTTCAATATGAACAATATTTAATAATAATTAATTATAAGTTACCAACATATTTACATATACATCACTATCATTGAAGTCATCATTGAATTAATAATTAGTCTAATATCACGCCAATAAATTTACATAACACACCTTCACGCTCACACTCCATCTCGGCGCCCAACGTAACCTCAACTCCCTACACCTCAACAACAATAGTTACTGCACAGCTCCAGGGGCGGAAAGGCGACACACTTTCCCATAGCCCAAAGCCTAACACCCTGAAACGAAAAGAAAACCTAGATCTAGCGATGCCGCTACAAGAAAGAACTTTTCAATAGCGACACCCGTACCGAAAGATCAGCCTACTTAATAAAACTATATACTTACGTACCCTTACAAGGGGGAAACAAACAACCAGCTACCTAGCTCACAAAAGAAGCTCTCTCTCTTGCGGGAACTAAGGATGACGTAAACACACACACACACACACACACACAATATTCTAGGCAACAAAACGCACTTAAAAGAAACTACTTCCTATACGCTAAAGCACCAATATTAAATGTAAAGAAAACTTCACGCGCGCACGACAATATCCGTATTATTTTAGCTTTTGAAAAATCTGCCCGTTTTCTATATGCTAGGACAAATTTGTACAAATGCTCCTTCTTCCCTAATGCTATTAGAGCATGAAATGGGTTGCCTGAGCTAGCCAGGAAAACCAGTGACTTGGTAGAATTTAGGTCATTGGTTAATATGCATGAGTAAATGCATGAGGCGTAAGACGTAATCATCCTCTTTTTTGAAGAAACGTCTGTATTATATAAGATAAGATAAGATAAGATAACGCTTGTGTTTGAAACGTTCACACGTCCCATACCAAAAAAAGTTAATAAATTATAATCCTTGACTGCTTACTGCGCTAGGCACACAATGGAGCAGTGATGCCCAACCTAATTCGACATGTGGGCCATTTTAATTTCCAACACTCGTATCGCGGGCCACAAGACCGAAAAGTTACAAAAAACGAAATGAAATCGATCTGAAACTATTTGATAAGAAACTTATAAATAATTAAAGAGACATTGGAAGATTATTTTTTTTTACGCATCGAAAAATGGCTTCATTTCTCTACTTAAAATGTGAGCAACTTTGTAGCTAGTTTTACCACCAACTCATTTTCTTGTTTCTTTTTTAAAATGTTCCCTTAGATCCTCCAAGCTCTGGGCGTAGTTTAGCAACCTTTTATTCACGGTTCAAACCATGAATGCCGCCATATTTGTTTGCTTATGAGTTATAAATATTGTTTAAACAGCCACAATGTCTTTATAAATTAAATATATTGGCTTATTATCATGTTCCACAAAAAAAAAGTAAAGATCTGTTCACTTTCCCTGCTTGATTCTACATTCAGAGTCCCATTTCAGAAACGTGCAAGTGTTAAAAATTAATAGTGGGGGCCCTAGCGTAAGAAAAGTTTCATTTTTCAGCCTTTTTTTTATGAAGGGGGGATTTTCTACAGTAGTGCTGAAGTTTCGGCGGGCCGGATAGAACAGCATCGCGGGCCGGATGTATCCCGCGGGCCGTATTTTGGGCATCACTGCTATTGAGGATCGCATGCGATTCCGCAAGCTGCAATTTGAATAAAAGAGGCCAAGTGCCAACACGTACATTCGATTATTCTGACGTTGAGTGGCCAAGAATTGTACAATTTTGACAAATATGAGACCGTTGTTTGTGGTTAACTAAGTTTTCTTTCACTATACAAATTATTAAAACATTATGGGAATATACATGGCGTTTTTAATTTAAATGCTTATAAGCATTTACTATGTTAAGTTATTTTTTTAAATATTCATAATTGATTAAAAAAAAACAGAATCTTGCGGAATAACAAAAGTATCTATTGCACTTCATACGTAGTGGGTGTAATCAAACGGGACCTCAAAGCAGTGCACGTGATGTTAACAACTAAGGAAGGCCTAACCCTAGACCCCAATATGATGAGAGAGATGGTGACCAAGAAACCTTTAGACAGCGTAAAAGCATTGGCCTTATCCCTGGAAGCAAAGAAGAAAAGAGTGTCAAACGAAAAATAGCTGGCTCCTCTATCTTTCTACAAGATGAACTAAAGTCTTTCTACAAGATGAACTAAAGTCTTTCTACAAGATGAACTAAAGTCTTTCTACAAGATGAACTAAAGTCTTTCTACAAGATGAACTAAAGTCTTTCTACAGGATGAACCAACGTCTTTCAACGAGATGAACTAAAGTCTTTCTACAAGATGAACTAAAGTCTTTCTACAAGATGAACTAAAGTCTTTCTACAAGATGAACTAAAGTCTTTCTACAAGATGAACCAACGTCGTTCTACAAGATGAACTAAAGTCTTTCTACAAAATGAACTAAAGTCTTTCTACAAGATGAACTAAAGTCTTTCTACAAGATGAACCAACGTCGTTCTACAAGATGAACTAAAGTCTTTCTACAAGATGAACTAAAGTCTTTCTACAAGATGAACTAAAGTCTTTCTACAAGATTAACTAAAGACTTTCTACAAGATGAACTAAAGTCTTTCTACAAGATGAACCAACGTCGTTCTACAAGATGAACTAAAGTCTTTCTACAAGATGAACCAACGTCGTTCAACGAGATGAACTAAAGTCTTTCTACAAGATGAACCAACGTCGTTCTACAAGATGAACCAAAGTCTTTCTACAAGATGAACTAAAGTCTTTCTACAAGATGAACTAAAGTCTTTCTACAGGATGAACCAACGTCTTTCAACGAGATGAACTAAAGTCTTTCTACAAGATGAACTAAAGTCTTTCTACAAGATGAACTAAAGTCTTTCTACAAGATGAACTAAAGTCTTTCTACAAGATGAACTAAAGTCTTTCTACAAGATGAACTAAAGTCTTTCTACAAGATGAACTAAAGTCTTTCTACAGGATGAACCAACGTCTTTCAACGAGATGAACTAAAGTCTTTCTACAAGATGAACTAAAGTCTTTCTACAAGATGAACTAAAGTCTTTCTACAAGATGAACTAAAGTCTTTCTACAAGATGAACTAAAGTCTTTCTACAAGATGAACTAAAGTCTTTCTACAAGATGAACTAAAGTCTTTCTACAAGATGAACCAACGTCGTTCTACAAGATGAACTAAAGTCTTTCTACAAGATGAACTAAAGTCTTTCTACAAGATGAACTAAAGTCTTTCTACAAGATGAACCAACGTCGTTCTACAAGATGAACTAAAGTCTTTCAACGAGATGAACTAAAGTCTTTCTACAAGATGAACCAACGTCGTTCTACAAGATGAACTAAAGTCTTTCTACAAAATGAACTAAAGTCTTTCTACAAGATGAACTAAAGTCTTTCTACAAGATGAACCAACGTCGTTCTACAAGATGAACTAAAGTCTTTCTACAAGATGAACTAAAGTCTTTCTACAAGATGAACTAAAGTCTTTCTACAAGATTAACTAAAGTCTTTCTACAAGATGAACTAAAGTCTTTCTACAAGATGAACCAACGTCGTTCTACAAGATGAACTAAAGTCTTTCTACAAGATGAACCAACGTCGTTCAACGAGATGAACTAAAGTCTTTCTACAAGATGAACCAACGTCGTTCTACAAGATGAACCAAAGTCTTTCTACAAGATGAACTAAAGTCTTTCTACAAGATGAACTAAAGTCTTTCTACAGGATGAACCAACGTCTTTCAACGAGATGAACTAAAGTCTTTCTACAAGATGAACTAAAGTCTTTCTACAAGATGAACTAAAGTCTTTCTACAAGATGAACCAACGTCGTTCTACAAGATGAACTAAAGTCTTTCTACAAGATGAACTAAAGTCTTTCTACAAGATGAACTAAAGTCTTTCTACAAGATGAACTAAAGTCTTTCTACAAGATGAACCAACGTCGTTCTACAAGATGAACTAAAGTCTGTCTACAAGATGAACCAACGTCGTTCTACAAGATGAACTAAAGTCTTTCTACAAGATGAACTAAAGTCTTTCTACAAGATGAACCAACGTCGTTCTACAAGATGAACTAAAGTCTGTCTACAAGATGAACCAACGTCGTTCTACAAGATGAACTAAAGTCTTTCTACAAGATGAACTAAAGTCTTTCTACAAGATGAACTAAAGTCTTTCTACAAGATGAACTAAAGTCTTTCTACAAGATGAACTAAAGTCTTTCTACAAGATGAACCAACGTCGTTCTACAAGATGAACTAAAGTCTTTCTACAAGATGAACTAAAGTCTTTCTACAAGATGAACTAAAGTCTTTCTACAAGATGAACTAAAGTCTTTCTACAAGATGAACTAAAGTCTTTCTACAAGATGAACTAAAGTCTTTCTACAAGATGAACTAAAGTCTTTCTACAAGATGAACCAACGTCGTTCTACAAGATGAACTAAAGTTTTTCTACAAGATGAACTAAAGTCTTTCTACAAGATGAACCAACGTCGTTCTACAAGATGAACTAAAGTCTTTCTACAAGATGAACTAAAGTCTTTCTACAAGATGAACTAAAGTCTTTCTACAAGATGAACTAAAGTCTTTCTACAAGATGAACTAAAGTCTTTCTACAAGATGAACCAACGTCGTTCTACAAGATGAACTAAAGTCTGTCTACAAGATGAACCAACGTCGTTCTACAAGATGAACTAAAGTCTTTCTACAAGATGAACTAAAGTCTTTCTACAAGATGAACCAACGTCGTTCTACAAGATGAATTAAAGTCTTTCTTCGAAATGAACCAACGTCGTTCAACGAGATGAACTAAAGTCTTTCTACAAGATGAACCAACGTCTTTCTACAAGATGAACCAACGTCTTTCTACAAGATGAACCAACGTCGTTCTACAAGATGAACCAAAGTCTTTCTACAAGATGAACCAACGTCTTTCTACAAGATGAACCAACGTCTTTCTACAAGATGAACCAACGTCTTTCTACAAGATGAACCAACGTCGTTCTACAAGATGAACCAACGTCGTTCTACAAGATGAACCAAAAGCGCTCTACGAGACGAATCGATGTCTTTCTACGAGATGAATCAAAGTCGTTCTACGAGATGAACCAAAGTCGTTCTACGAATGAAGGAGGCCAAGTGCCAACACGTACGTTCGATTATTCTGACGTTGACTGAGCCTGATAAAAGCAACCTTTAATTTTCTGCGATCTCTAAGAGTGGACAACTATGACTAAAGGACAGAAATACAGACAGACAAATGTTACCATGCTTATTTGTAAAGTAAATAAGTTATTCCCAACTCAGGAGAGGATTGAATCAATTTGGTTTGAAACTTTTTGTTTTCCACCAGGGAAAAGCTAGAGAACATGTCTAAGGCTGCTCTCAGGGAACTTAGAGGTGAACTAATGGGCGCCTATTTTTCATTGGCTACCCTGACTCCTGTTATGACAAAGAGGCTAGATAGACGTAATCTTTTGTTTACCAATAACGACAGGTAAATAGTTACACCTTAGTTCACTTAATAGTTCTGCAGTAATGTCCCAGACAATCAGCTCCCCACGAGCTTAGCTTATAGACATGTTCAAGTAGACAGGTGCTCGTGTCAGAAGTCATTTGTATTTAGACACTATTTAAAACAACAACAACGTTATTATGCTGTTTATTGTGAAATCATCTTGAAATATAGAAGACTAGGATTAAACCACCGGCTACACCCGGTATATTGACGTTGTACTTTATTGAGTCCGTCAATCCATCTTTGCTTATTTATGATTTGTTCTCGAGTTCAAAGTGAGATGTCACCTAAAACTTTTGATACCAAAGTTTTGTTACAATTTATAGGGAAGAAAACCCCCTTAAAATAAATATATATGGGACATATGAAACTTCAAAACAGAATATACACAAATGTTAACATTTATGAAAGAATACATCATTGTATATAATATGTCAAATCTAAACTTCTGAATTAAAACAGGAAGATATCCTTTGTAATAAAAGTTTAAATACAAACCTTTTGAAAAGCATGAAGATCAACACTTGTATTCAATTGAAACTTATATAAAGGCATTTAGATCTACACTTGTATTAAATAGAATCACATATAATTGCATGTAGATCTAAACTTAAATTCAAGCTATTTGAAATATAGAGCCCCTTTGATGCACTTTTCAAGTCTGCCTCTTTCAAATCCAAATATTAAATGTTGGTGTTCAATATTGCTTTGTTAGCCCTTTGCTATAGTTTGTGTTTCCTATACATAATTCATATATCCTATAGGTATATTCTGCCTTACAAGCAATGCTTTTTTGTACATTGAACGAAATCCATTCTACTACGGCTATCTTTAAAAATCAGGTTCTTGGAGGCAGCCGGGGCTTACAAACAATGGCCAGACGCGCGTGGGATTTATTGCAACGAAAACAAGACCTTCGTGGCCTGGGTCAACGAGTCGGATCACCTCCGGCTAATCTCCCAGGCGCCCGGTGGTGACCTCAAGAAGGCCTATCTTAAGCTGGTCAATGGCGTGAAACAGTTAGAGAACAACGGGCTCAGATTTGTCTGGAAGGAAAACTTAGGGTAAGTGGTCATTTGTATATTTGGTCAGTGTACATCCACCAAATGGTCAAGACCATTTATAGCTCGTTTAACTCCTAGGATTTGTTTGAATATTGATAGGAAGGGAAAAGGATACGCCATTCTTGGGTATTAAACTAAGGTAAAGCTCCCCCTTCATACCTTGCTATCTCTAGGGCAGATGATGTTAAGATGATGTATTAATTTGTCCAAAGGTCAACGAGCAGGGTATTATGTGGCCAGCACAACGACCAACTGCCTTTACTTTTTCCAACTAAAGTCTAGTACCCATAAGAGTTGGGTGGGCTGAGAGACGCCATATGAATCCCGAAATTCAAAATCTCAGTCATCACCAAAATTCGAAACCAGAACCCCAGGTTCGGAAGCCAAGGGCTACTGCTCCCCAATTGTGGGGTATTAGGATCCAGTATTTGCCCCATGTTGTTGACCATCGTCGACTTGTACTAAACTGCTGGTAGACAACAAAACCGCTTTAGGTGTCTTATATCTTAAATACTAAAACGTGAAATAACTTGAGTAACATCTTTGTAAACAATACTAAATAAACGTTCCATTACAATAGAGACTTAAATAAAGTTAATATGAGATAAAATAAATGTACTACACTTAATAATATTTTTTCTAACAAAATCTAACTCACTGCAATAACACAACCTTTCAATCTCTCGTTCTGGAGTCTTCTGTCCTAAGACCAGGTAACGACAATGCCAGCTATGTTGCATCATTCACAACCAATCGCTAACCTCATCCCACCGTCTCCATAGAAACACACATACACACACACACTCCATAACACCCCACTCCCCAAAGAAAAGGAGACTGGGTATACAAAATGTGGAGATAATAATCATAATGGGTTAATAATTTACATTGTCTATACTATTTATGGATAATTTTAACTAGTTATTACATTGTGTCGTCCCTTTAGGCCCAGTCGTGGTCCAATCTAGGATGAAACGTTTGTAGCAGATCTACTATTTCTAACGAAATCTAAGAATCTTTTGAAATAAAAATGGAGTGGAAGTTTTTTTTTTAGCGTTTCCAGTTCAATACCTTCCTGCTCAACTTTGTTTTGCAATCCAAAAGAGTATGGTGATCTTAAAACAATTATTTCCTTACCTGTCACAGAGTGGTACTGCTACAGACTTAACTTCAGAACTAAGTAACATTAGTAAATCCCTTCTTGGTTCTCTTAATGAGACTTGAACGAATCCTGTTTTCTTTAATAGATCTCGACCCTGGCAGCGCCAGAGAATTGGAAGCACGTTGTATAAGTACAGTAGTGTTAGGGTTAATGTGAAAAGCGAATTAATATTCATTCTCTGACACTGCAAGGGTCAAATTTCTCTAAAGAGAAACAAAATTCATTGTAGTACCTTTAACAATGTCCACGGATAAATATTAATGTGGCAGGTAATCCTCTTGGGCATCCTTATAGCTTCGAATGTGTTTGCGAGTTCAGTGGACATTATTCCTTCGTTTGATGAACAACAAGGCGTATTGTTTCTAGATATAACTTCCATAGTTGGTGAGGCCTATGTGAGCCAGCCGCTTCTATTTTAATAGGTTAGTATGTCGTCTTGGGGGATGAGTCCAAATTCAGGTCGTTCCCTTTATATATATATTCTTTTAAAAAGCGAATACGTTAAAAAAAAATCACCCAGATATGTCTTTCTCCTCCCCCTTCCCGTGTTTTTGATTGGTCTATCCAAATGACAGGATCACAGCATACTGAGAAAGCTTGAAATAGCGCTCAACAAAATAGATAGGTCAAAATAATGTAACGAATGTCACTATCCAGGCCCTCTGTTAACTGAACCACACGACACCAACAACTTAAAGAACTCAGGGCTCCAAAACAACTTAAAGGTTTAATGTCAAATAATTGCAGCCAATACTGTACAATTGGTAACACGTAACACAGACTGTACAAATAGTTCTTCGTTAACACCGTACCGACGTATCAACTCTTGCACTGGCCTCTCCCTCTCGTCCTGTGCTTGCACTGGGTTCAACAGTTCAGGACTGACTTCACACACTGGGCTCGTTGTGTCGGACTCGATCACAGACCAAGACCAACGTCTCGATTGTGCTTGACAGTACTCTGCAACGAACCACACCGCTGAACCACACTGAACTGTGCTATAGTCGACCGGACTGTATTGAACCGGACTGTAGTGAACCCTCTTGACTGACACCTACGCTCTTTATTTAGGGTCCTAGCTGGCCTTCTAGAACCGGACGGAAGATCGCTCGACCCTTCTAGTAATCACTTGACGACATCCCCCGTGATGCTCCTGAGCACTATTCGCACAACAGAACCTTCCCGAACTGACTTGGCTGACCGTCGTAACTTGTCACGGTTGACCGCTCGTCTAGCGCTGGCCTGTGGCGATTTGCGTTGGCTGTCTACACACACCACTATCACCATCTGTGTCACCACCAGGTTTATTACAATATTTCTAATCGCACAGATTTTTTGTTGTTGGTCTAGATCAGGGGTGGGCAACCTTTTTGGATCGAGGGCCGCATTTCTTTAAATTTGGGAATGGCGGGACGCATATGCATATACAACTTAGAAAGATACTCTAGCTAACTTTTAATTCATAGTTACACTGTATTATATTCACGTTTCTTTTTTTCCACACTTCACGTTAAGGACTTACAAGAAGAGGTAGCAATTTCTGAAATCAATTAATAATTTTTTTTATTGCTGTTGTCTTTTTATATTACAATAACTAATATACACTAATATACAGTTGTACTTAATGTGCAGTATTTTACTCGTGCATAATGTTCCGGAACTGTGGAACTAGCTTACTAGTTGTTACCCTTGTGACTGCTGTCAAATTACAGTCAGTCAAAATCGACCAGTAATTATACTTGTTTAGTTTCCCCCCACCCAAAATATAATGCTTGTTCACTGGATGAGACAATATATGTTCCGGAAGTTAAATTTCGGGACGAGCGAAACTTGCCCTTTTGGTGCATCACCAGAGAATGCTGACCATGTCCTTCAATTGTGCATACTAAATCAGAGACCCGAACAGGACTCTGACCCCAAAGCCCTCCTATAGAACCAAAACTATTCGGAGAACTGCCTGATATGGAAAACATTGCGCGGTTCATCTTAAATACTTTTCTGAACCCTCCAACATGTAAAATGAGAACAAAGAAGAAGAAGAACAGATGAATGTGTACTCAAATAATGTGAACAGAAGCACATTTTTTAAAATGTTGACATACAGCTTCTGGCACTCATAAGACTCCTGTGGAAGTACTGACTGGAAATTCTCTTTGCTCGGAGTTATGTCCTCTGGAGCTAAATCAGCTTCTGCGCTAAATGGTGAGCTAATGGTATTGGAAACAGGTTCTTGCTTTTATAAATTGCAAAATTAAGGGATCTAAATAAGTGTTGTACTTTTAACAATTTCACTAGAAATAATTTCACCTTTCTGCAAAGGAAAATGACAAAGCCTGTTTTCTTTTTGCTTGCTTGTAGAGATGGGAAGGCATTGTTTGAAAAGATTTAACATCCATTTACATTTCATATGCAAAAAGCTCATTGCAATGGCAATTATGAAACATGAAATCTGTCTTCCACGCTTCATTAGAAATATTGGTAACAAGGTCACAGTCAGTGTCCTTTAAGTAACATAACAATTTATTCCTGGAGATTTTACATTGTTCTCATTTGCCATACCCATGCAATGGACATATTGAATTAGTTTGATCATTACCGAAACTACTTGTGGTTGATCGTTTCCCATTCTGATAATTTTGATTATTATTACATATCTGGCTACTTAAAAGTTTAAATTTTATGAAGCTTTGTGCAAACTTTCCTGTTTAAAGATTATGGTTGGGATATAAAAAAAACACACCATTTTACTCAGTCAAAGATCGAGCTCCACCAGTTGTCACCCTTGCCATCTTGTTCCAAGCATACTCAACATTCAACACAGTTCTTCATAGCATTGAATAAATACTGATCAGAGATTGTGTCTTGAATTGAGTGTATTGATGTATAGCCAATAAGCATAGTCTTCGTTTGCTTGAAACTTTTTATAATGACAGTTTCAATAATTTATATTTTTATTATTTTTAATATATTTGCATTTTTATAAGTATATACAGTGGGCACACCTGACTTCTGTAGGTGTCGGCGGGCCGCATAAAACACTCCGGCGGGCCGCATGTGGCCCGCGGTCCGTAATTTGCCCACCCCTGGTCTAGATCTATTACAGATTTAATGACATGACTGACCCAAACTGATTGATACAACTACACTTCGTATCAGCTTTTTTTTTTAAAAAGTGTTGTTTTTTTTTGTTTCTTGTTATTTATTATTCACAACACAAGCCAATTGGACAAAGCAAACCAATGTTACAAAACTAACCAATGGACCTCATTCACCAATCGTAAACAAACAACATTTATTAAAGTGATAATATTGATAAAACAATGAAAAAAAAATGTCACGTGACAGCATGTGTGTATTACGTAATTAGTATAGAAGAGATAGAGATTCACGTGGCTAAATGTTGTTTGTTTATGATTGGTGAATGAGGTCCATTTGACAAAATGTCATTAGCATTATTATATTTGTAAACTTTGATATTTATAGTAGAGGCAGTAGAGGTATCGACTTTATTATCTTTATAAACTTTGATAGCTTTAGTAGAGGTATTTATTATCTTTATAAACTTTGATATCTTTAGTAGAGGTATTTATTATCTTTATAAACTTTGATATCTTTAGTAGAGATATTTATTATCTTTATAAACTTTGATATCTTTAGTAGAGGTATTTATTATCTTTATAAACTTTGATATCTTTAGTAGAGGTATCGACTTTATTATTATTTTAAATTTTTTTTTCCTTCTTGGTAAAAAAAACCTTTGACCTTCGGATCTGTCATGGACTTGTTCATGAAATGCAGGAGGGGGGTACCTCATTTTTATAATTATGTACCGGCTCACTGAAGGCATAGTTTCAGGTCATACATTTCTCATTGAAACCAGTTCAATTCTTTTCATCTAGTTCTTGGAAGAAACTGGGTTTATTTTGAGAATTAAGGCAAGCATTTACTGAAGGTAGCTTTTATAATTTGATGACCGCATTGACTGAACTGTCAGTGTAGATAAATTGTCTTTTTTATATTATAATGCGGATCTACTAGTACTAATAATTTTTGCACTGTTATTTTAGTTCAATTTCATGTTGTTGTTGTTTTTTTGTAACTTTTTAATTAAGAAATTTGAAATACATTTCCAGTGGTCGGTGTGTAAAATTTCTAAGATTTTCGCAAATAAAACGTCAAAAATTCTGGACTTGGTTCTGGTTTGGCTTTTATCCATAGTGATACATCACAGAGGCTGAGAAATGAAATTCTGATGTGGCTCATAGTGCCCCAGGCTTCCTTGGACCCTTGGCCAAAAGCACATAGCGAGTATCTAATCAATAAGTATGACAGTTAACCAAGCCTTGCACAATTACGTCCCCTTCCTATTTCCCGCCCTTCCCCTCCCCCCCCCCCCCGGCATAATAAGATAATAAATGTTCGGCTTGGAGAGATTGCATCAATAAGGAATGATGCAAGCAGGAAATATTGGTTTGATTATTTAGGGTGGAGAGCAAAATAAGAAAAGGTGTTGTTTTTTTAAATATAATTACTCGGTTAATTTTGACCACACTAATATACTTACTTACGTACTTATGAGGTCCTCCCGCTCCGTTCGGCGCATTGGGCGGCAAGCTGTCTCCACAACGATTTGTCACTGGCAATGTCTGAAGCCTCCTCCCACCTGGTGTCCAATGTTCTGAGGTCCTCCATGAAGGTGTGGTGCCAAGTTATACGAGGACGTCCCTGTTTGCGCTTTCCTCGTATTGGCCTCCATGTCATCGCAACTCTTGGTATGCGTAGTTCATTTTGTCGTAGAACATGTCCCGCAAACCTCCTGCAACGTTCAGTCACAACCTCACCAAGTGTTCGACTCCCAATTCGGTATAGGATTTCCCTGTTTGAGACCCGATCTGTGTAACTGACTTCCAAAATCCGTCTCAGCCATTTCTGTTGAGCAACTGTATACCGGCAACAACCCAAAGGCGGGCGACCCAAAGGCAGACCCCGAGTGCGATGGATTGATGATGTGGAGGCAGATCTACAACAGCTTGGGATTCAGACGTGGAGACGAAAGTCTAAGGAGAGATCTGAACGGAGGGATGGGGTGAAGAAGGCCAGAGGCCTCCGTGGGCTGTAATGCCACTGGGATGGATGGATGGATTCTCGCAACACATGGACCTCACTCTCTCGCCCTGAAGCCCACGCTTTTCCAGAAGCAAAATTCGGTCAAGTCGTCCGGGGACGAGTTTGGGTGCAGTGGATGACCAGTGCTGTTCTAGAGAGCTCCACAGCATTTTGCTGGTAGTTGCCTTTCTGTCCCGTTGGTCTAGTTAAGGTGACGTTTCGAACAGGCCGCCAAGTCCAGAGTTCACATGCTAGGTTTGACAGAACCTCAATGTATTGAGCGTCATGGGCACGTCCTATACCCTCTACTTGGTTTAACTGGCCATTCAAAACCGTTACAATGGTTGTGGCCGCTGCGCATGTAACACTTCCTAACGCCTTATTTGTTTGATCTAAAAAAGGACATGTTCGTTGTTGTTAGTTTAGATAGTTTATATCACCTGACTCTGACTGGTACTAGTCTTGTACACGTTAGTACTCCCAATTCCCATTATCTCATCAAGTTGAAACTTAAAATAATTACCTATTGTTGAGGACAACACATGAATCAATCAAATAATTAACTGATTAATTATTTAATTAGTGTTAATTAATCAAATTTGTTTTATACAGAAAAAGGGAGGTGGTAAAGACTGAAGTACTGAGAGATGGTGTTATTTGTAGGGCTATTTCCCTTATATAAGCTTTTAAAAAAATATTATTTTTTAATATTTTGATTTATTTATTGTTTTTACTCACAAGTCTATATTATGGAGTGAGTGCATAAAGAAGGATATTTCCCTATTGCTTGCTTTGCTCTGTGACAATGAAATTATCAAAGTATTTAAATATAGGATGTTTCTTGTTTGCAAGGAATCAATGCAATACGACACCGGCTAGAATAGCTTTCGTTGTTTCAAGTAACGTCTCCATAAGCTGTCATGCAGAAAGACATCTTCGTAGTTATGGAACGTTAACGTTTTCTTTCGTAGCACTGATTTACACTAGCCTCTTACGTATTTCCTTTCGTAAAACTGATTTACACTAGCCTCTTACATATTTCCTTTTGTAGCACTGATTTACACTAGCCTCTTACGCATTTCTTTTTGTAGAACTGATTTACACTAGCCTCTTACGTATTTCCTTTTGTAGCACTGATTTACACTAGCCTCTTACGTATTTCCTTTTGTAGCACTGATTTACACTAGCCCCTTACGTATTTCCTTTCGTAGCCCTGATTTACACTAGCCCCTTACGTATTTCCTTTCGTAGCACTGATTTACACTAGCCTCTTACGTATTTCCTTTCGTAGCACTGATTTACACTAGCCTCTTACGTATTTCCTTTTGTAGCATTGATTTACACTAGCCTCTTACGCATTTCTTTTTGTAGAACTGATTTACACTAGCCTCTTACGTATTTCCTTTCGTAGCACTGATTTACACTAGCCTCTTACGCATTTCTTTTTGTAGAACTGATGTAGATTCGCCTCTTACGTATTTCTTTTTGTAGCAGTGATGTAGATTCGCCTCTTACGTACGTCATAGAACCGCTTTTTAAAAAAAAAAACAACCAACGTTTCCAATTAATTATTGTTTAAATCCCTCGCTCATATTAATATGTAGTGGCGTTACTAGGGTCGGTGTCACCCGGTGCGGTTAGATCAGGGTGTTACCCCCCCAAACACACACACATTAACTTCAAACCAACATTTTCTCAATGAAAACCATCGTTTGTTTGCTCAAAATCTATATCTACATCTGCTTCAAGAGCCAACATTAAAATACTGACCAGACAAAAGAGAGGGCATCATATGCACTAGCTACGCCACTGTATATTACACAATGAAGGTTTAAAACATTTAATTGTACAACATAAATTCATAAATTATAACACTTTCCGACTTGTAGGTCTATTGACTCGCGTGCCCAGTTCTAAACGTTTGCGCGCACCCTCTAGTGACGCCACCAAGTAAATGGTATGGACTTAACGTAGTGGTTATTAAATCATTCATGCTTAACCTACAAACTGAAAGCGCTCCCTTCCCGGCCCCTGACACAGTGTTATTTCCTTGAATCTTCTACTCAAAGTGCAGGAAATCTAAAAAAAAAAAAAAAAGGGGGGGGGGGAATAATATTGGATCGGCCTTGACACTTGTGTAAGAAACTTGTATGGCTTCCCTGCCACTAAAAGGATTGCGCATCGTTGTGAGAGATGAAATTGGATGATAGGTTTCGAAATGAACGCTGGGAAGAGTAGACAAAATGATTATTGAAATCTTAATCCTAAAACCTGTTCAGGGATAGGTCTATCATATAAAGTCTATTAAAAAAAAAAAAAAAAAACAATAACCTGCTTTAGAGACTTAACGTTCATAATTTTAAATCATTCTTCTTTCTTCTCATTCTCGTGTTCGGATTGCTAGAGCAATATTTGAGATGAACTGCAAAGTAGTTCTAAGATCAGGAAGCTAGCTCTTCATAGAGTTTGTCTTCTATTGCGGCTTTTTAAAAATGTTTGTGTGTGTGTGTGTGTTTGATCATTGTCTTGTTCGGACCGCTTGATAAAGAATGCAGCTTTAATAGACATGGTCAGCATTTCCTGGTGACAGTGCACAAGTGCTAGTTTCGCTAGTTAGAATGTTTAATTGTCTGGACAGTGTGCTGACAAGTTGACAAATTATTGTCAGATTTTAGGTGCCTACTTTTAGAAAGGTTACTCTGGGACACATGAACTGATAGGACATTCTCTTATTCTGGGACACATGAACTGATAGGACATTCTCTTACTCTGGGACACATGAACTGATAGGACATTCTCTTACTCTGGGACACATGAACTGATAGGACATTCTCTTACTCTGGGACACATGAACTGATAGGACATTCTCTTACTCTGGGACACATGAACTGATAGGACATTCTCTTTCTCTGGGACACATGAACTGATAGGACATTCTCTTTCTCTGAGACACATGAACTGATAGGACATTCTCTTACTCTGAGACATATGAACTGATAGGACATTCTCTTACTTTGGGACACATTAACTGATAGGACATTCTCTTTTTTTTAACGTTTTTTTATCCTCCCCCCCAAAAAAAACAAAAAAAAACTAAGAAACAATCAATAATTCTATAAACTATCGTTGTCACCTTTTTAATCTGTTTCCGATGAATGACTATTTAAAAACTGCCGTTGTCTGCTCTCGGCCAAACTGACAAAATATTTCACAATAGCGCATTGTTTCGTTCTGACGGAGTGGGTAATCATCGCTTAACTATCAGCAGGTTTACTGTGTCTGTGGACTCCGCACCACCCCCTCCTCCCACCGCTCTCTGTTGCATTGGAGGAGGGGCGAGGTGGAAGGGGCAAAGAGCTCCTTATCACACCCGTCAAGTGGTGATGGGCTGATAGGTTTGATCAATTACGTGGCAAGGTTTACCGATGTATTGGCTGTTGGGAGACTTCTGTCAACAGATGGTCAGGTCACAATGAGTTTTTAACACGTGTCTCTGTAACCAAAATAGTGCACCTAGTCAAGTGAAATAGATACCACACGTGTCTCTGTAACCAAAATAGTGCACCTTGTCAAGTGAAATAGATACCACACGTGTCTCTGTAACCAAAATAGTGCACCTTGTCAAGTGAAATAGATACCACACGTGTCTCTGTAACCAAAATAGTGCACCTTGTCAAGTGAAATAGATACCACACGTGTCTCTGTAACCAAAATAGTGCACCTTGTCAAGTGAAATAGATACCACACGTGTCTCTGTAACCAAAATAGTGCACCTTGTCAAGTGAAATAGATACCACACGTGTCTCTGTAACCAAAATAGTGCACCTTGTCAAGTGAAATAGATACCACACGTGTCTCTGTAACCAAAATAGTGCACCTTGTCAAGTGAAATAGATACCACACGTGTCTCTGTAACCAAAATAGTGCACCTAGTCAAGTGAAATAGATACCACACGTGTCTCTGTAACCAAAATAGTGCACTCCGTCAAGTGAAACAAAAAATATTGAATGTTCAACTAACAAAGAAATGAAAAAGAAAAGGATCTCAACAAGTGCTGAACGGAATATCCTCATCATGTCTTGTTCTATTTCTCTCGAATTTTCTATTTTCTCCTTTATCAAGATCTCCCATTCCGTCTCTCCCTCTCTCTCTGTCTCTCTCTATCTCTCTCTTTCTCTACTCATTTAATATCACTCATCTCGCTATCAGTCAGGCTTAATTTTATTCGTTTAAATTTTTCCTCAAGTTTTCTCTCACTAGCCAAATTTTCTTTTATTTCTTTTTTAATTCTTTTGTAAATTTTCCCCTCCCCCCCTCTCTCTCTCTCTCTCCACTTTTTTCTTTGTATTTTATCCCCCCCCCCCCAGAGTTCTATCTGGTTTATTTTCGTAAACTTCAGTTCACTTCCTGTTCTCAGCACTGTCATGTATGACATCCTAGTGGTTTGTTTTTTTTCTACCCAACGGCAGGCAAGTTTAAAGTTTGACCAAATTTTGTTGTAGCCGTTGCATCACAACTTTGAATGGACTAAATTATTATGATGTCGGATTTTCACTATCTTTTCTAGTTTACGAGATCTAAACGGGACGGACGGACAGACAGACATTTCACATAAAGCTAATAGCGTCTTTTCCCCTTTCGGGGGCAGCTAAAAATATAGACAATATAGATCTAGTTGCTGACGATATTAGAAATATGCTTACCAGCCACAGGGCCGTCATTAGTTAATTGGAGGCGAAGAAAATTTGGTGCACCCAAATAAAATAGAAATTAAACGTGGTTACAAAGACAGTTTGTGTTGAAACACACACTCAAAATCGACCCCCCTTCCCCCCATATGGTCTGTTTAGACGGTAAAAAACTCAATAATTTTAACTTCCTTGTCCAAACTTCCCTCTGGAGGACGGGGGATGGCAGCGAGCAGGTTATGAACCCGGTATCGTCAAGATAATCAGTCCAGCACGCTAACCGCACGACCAGGCATTGCTTTTAACTTAACAAACTGGTACAAACTAATAGCCTATTATTGCTAAAGAGATATCTTACACATTACGGCATGACATCGACCGGATATGTACAATATGTTAGACGAGTGATTTTAGATCATCTTTCAGCATTGATTTGTAACAGAAAAAAAAAAAGAAAACAAGATTACAAAGAGACTTTGTGTTACACAAACTCAGAGGCGGCCCCCGTCGAAGTCGGATCTCTGTCGGATCTGCATATTCGCTAATAATATTCAAGAGGTGATTTAATTTTGATGGTCAAAAGTAATAATGTTTCAAAGATTCATTTGCTGTAAACTTAAATTTAAATTAAATAAAAAATTTTAGATTAGTTTTAGTATATTAAAACATTGCAATATTGATCAAAACGTTTGGAAATGAAAATCTACACTTTTTTTTTTACACTTTAAGTTTAGAAATTGAAATTCTACATCTTAATCTAGTCTATTTTAGTCTAAACTAGATCTAGAAATTCTAGATCTAGACTCTAAAATAATTTTAATTAGAATATAAATCCAGATCTAGATATACTGTAATAAAAATCTAGATCTAGTTTAAAAAATCTAGATTAGATCTAAATCAAGATATTCCTTTTTTAAACGCGAGTTACATAACGAGGCTTAATAAACATTACTATACCGAGTTCTTTTTTCATTTCATTTGAAGAATTAATTCCCTATGACGTCAAAGGAAAAAAAAACACTACGTCACACGGCCTAGTTAGACTAAAAATCGCATTCATCATTACGAGCCATTTATCGAGTGTTCATAGGCTTTGGTGCACCGAGTGCGTTCTTTAAGCATTTCTTTTAAAGAATTCATTCCATATGACGTCAAAGGAAAAAAAAAACACTACGTCACACGACCTAGCTAGAATAAAAATCGCCTTCATCATTACGAGCCATTTATCGAGTGATCATAGACATTGGTGCACCGAGTGCGTTCTTTTAGCATTTCTTTTAAATAAAGAATTCATTCCATATCACGTCAAAGGAAAAAAAACACTACGTCACACGGCCTAGCTAGACTAAAAATCACCTTCATCATTACGAGCCATTTATCGAGTGTTCATAGACATTGGTGCACCAAGTGCGTTCTTTTAACATTACTTTTAAAGAATTCATTCCATATGACGTCAAAGGAAAAAAAAAACACTACGTCACACGGCCTAGCTTGACTAAAAATCACCTTCATCATTACGAGCCATTTATCGAGTGTTCATAGACATTGGTGCACCGAGTGCGTTCTTTTAACATTACATTTAAAGAGTTCATTCATATGACGTCAAAGAAAAAAAAATTCCATTACCTCACAATAGGCTAGTACCGGTACCCTAAAATTGTCTTTATTTACACGAGATATTTGACGAGGGTTCATATACATTGGTGCACTGAGTTCTAATAGAATTTATTTAAAGAGGATCAAACCCGCATTGTTTTTGCGTTTTGTCTGTCAGTCGGTCTGTCCGTCATCTTGATATAAAAAAAAACAACTAAAAGTTATTAAAATTGATTAACCTTTATTTTACGTTTCAAAACATCGCAATAATTTTTAGGTATGAATACAATTGAAAAGTTTATATAATAGATTGTTCCGGATGTTTGTATAAATAGTAAAAGAAAAAGAGAATTTCAGATAAATGTAATACCGTTAATTACATTTTTTGGATGGTCTCGTATAAAAATTAGATGTACTACAGCCATGTGGAGAGATTTTCATACCTTACTTTGGTGTTTGGATTCTGTTTTCCTTAAAAATCGGAACATAATATTAACGATAATTAGATTATTTAATGTTTTAGGTAGAAAGTTAAATGTACTGTAAGAGAGTAGTGAGTTAAAATATTTTTCATAAAAATCCGAAAAAACATTATTTCGTAAATGAGAAGATTATTTGTTTATTAATTAGAAGAGAGGAGTTCAAACAATTATTTGGCGTTAGTAGATTTTTAAATAAATTCGGAAATTTCTGGCGACGATTTGTAAGAAACAAAATCCGGAACATTCTTTATCGATTACAAAACTTCTATGTTATGTTTCAGCAAGAAAATTAAATGTCTAAAAAGTAATTTTCAGTAATCAATTCTAGTAAATTACTTTTTTTTAAAGCCCTGAACAACCTATTGTCGATATTTTTAAAATTTGTTTAAAGATGAAAATACGGAACAATTTGATATTGATAACCAAATTATAGTGACGCATTGTCAAATAATATAAGTGTAATATTAGTAAATTATGCGATTTCAAACAATCATTAGGCATAATTCATGTTTTATAAAACAATATCCGGAACATTTTTACACTTAATGAAATATAAGTCAGTATAGAGATTTTGATTTAGCATTAATATGCTATTTACATAAAAAACGGAACAACATATTATTGATAATGTGTTTTTGCAACGTCTAAGAATGGAAATTGAATGTAATATAAATTAGAAGAGCAAACACACATTTGTTGGGGTTGATTAGTTTTGCAAAAAAAAAAAATCCGGAACAATCAATTTTTAGATACTTAAAACTATTGAGATGATACGGGAGGAACATTAAAGGGTAAATCACATTTTCAATAGCTTTTAGAGTTCTAGTTTTTTTTAATCTAATCGTGACGGACAGACCGACCAACAGACAAAACGCACAAAAATAATCTTCTTTTATTCGGATGGGGGCACTAAACAAAAAATAAATAAAATCTGATTTTTTAAAAAAGTTTAAGGAATTTGTTTAGCACCTGAACATGTTGCGGCGTTACGCTACTGCACGAAAATCGCTGCATAAAAAGTCCATTAAAAAAAATGTGCGTGATATTTACATACAAAGTGCATTATTAGCCTTTATAAACAAACAGAAATGTTTTCTTTTAATTTTAGAAGCTAGTTGACCAGAAAAAACATCTTTAACTATTATTTATATTTGTTGTAAACATTTCCTGTACATTTTAAAAATATATTTGACTTTGTGATACTGAAAATACACAGAAATTGTCCATCTTTGTTAGCATATTGTGACATTGCCTCCCTTACATTTACGTAATTGTTTTAGAATTGGTGTATTTTTATGAAAAAATCGCTTGCATAATTAATTTTATAAATTAAACGGTTTGCTTTTAGAAAACCAAAAGTAGCCGTTGCACCTAAACTTTTCAAGCCGCATTTAATGATGAAATAATATTTTTCATATCTCTTCTAGTTTTTGAGATCTGAGTGTGACAGACGGACAGACGGACAGACGGACACTTTGCACAAACCTAATAGCGGCTTTTTCCCCTTACGGGGGCCGCTAAAAAGAACAGATATCGTGCTTGTACTTTGATGTCTCAGCACAGTTATTGGCGTTTTCATTTAAATTAAACTAGATGTAGATCTACCTAAACTAAATTTCTGATTTAGCACTTTTAAAATCTATGTCTACTAGATCTAGATCTAAAATATAAATTTGGAATAATTTAGATGTAATCTAGATTAGATTTATGGGGAAAAAAAACCCTAGATAATCAATTAATAGACTGAATGCAACATTGAATTTAAAAATAGTAGTAAAGTCTTAATATATTATAACATTACAATATTGATCTAGACATTTGAAAATCAAAATCTACACTTTTAAGTCTAGAAATTGAATTTATATATCTTGATATAGTTTATATCATTCTAAACTAGACCTAGAAACTCTAGATCCAGAGTCTACAATGATTTTAATTAGAATATAAATATAGAGCTAGTTTAAAAAAGCTAGATATACTGTACAAAATCTAGATCTAGTTTTAAAATCTAGGTAAGATCTAAATCTAGCTTGTTATGTCTTTTTTAAACACGATTCAGATAACGATGATTAATAAACATTACTACATCGAGTTGTTTTAGCATTTCATTTCAAGAAGTCATTCTTTATGACGTCAAAGGAAAAAAATCCACTACGTCATACGGAATAGTTAGAATAAAAATATCTTCATCAATACGAGCAATTTGTCGAGTGTTTATATACATTGGTGTACCAAGTGAGTTCTTTTAGCATTTTCTTTAAAGAATAACGTCGCATGGCCTAGTTAGACTAAAAATGTTTTCATCAATACGAGCAAGTTGTCAAAAGTTAAAATACATTGGTGCACCGAGTGAGTTCATTTAGCATTTTATTTAAAGAACTAATTCCATATGACGTCAAAGGGAAAAAATCCACCACGTGACATGACCTACTTAGACTAAAAAGACTAAAAAATGTCTTCATCAATACTAGCAAGTTTTCGAGGGTTCATAGACATTGGACGGAGTTTTTTTTTAGCATTTCATTGAAGAATTCATTCATATGACGTCAAAGGAAACAAAATCCATTACGTCACAATGGGCTAGTACCGAAAAAAAATCTTTATTAAAATGAGAGTTTTAACGATGGTTCATAGACATTGGTGCAATCAGTTCTAATGTCATTCTGTCTGTCCGTCATGTTAATATAAAAAAAAAAAACCAAGATAAAAGCTATTGAAAATTTCATGAACCTTTAATTTTCCTTCCGAAACATCGCAATAGTTTAAAGTATCTATAATATATTGTTCGTATGTTTTTGTGGAAAAACAAAACAATGCCAACGAATGTTTGTTTGTTCTTCGAGCTTACATTATATTTAATTCCATGCTTAAACGTTGCAAAAACTCATCATATATCCCCTGGTCATTTCATCTCCTGTTATTTTCATCATCTGATCATTTTATTTAACAAATAGTAATTGTAAAAATCATGAAATGAGCAATATTTAATATATTCGTTTTTTACTTAAATGGCAAAAAGTGTAACACAGATATGAATAAAATTAAAATTAAATGCCATTAAAACTATAAAAATTAACATGTATAAATACAGAGTTAATGTAAAAAGTGTTATTCTGATATGAGTGAAGTCAGCCTTTATTAGAAAAAAACAACAACCTTATTTCAAGGCTAAAAATGACGCACCCAATTCCAAGAAAGTGATTGAAAAATAAAATAAAGTGAAACATGTTTCTACTTCCACCACACCTTGGCTTTTAACGATACGTTATCAGCGGCACGGTCATAATGACTCTAATCGCACTTCTATCTCTCAAATGATTTTCACTACTTCCACCAAACTTTGGCCTTTGATTATTACGTCATACGCAGGATAATATTATAATATTACATCCCCCTGATCCAATAGAAGTTCTATAGGTAAGTACGCACCCAGATTTACAATATATTATACGAGTTCTCATCAAGAATGCAAAGTGGAAGAGGAAACGCTATAAACGCATTAGTAACATGTCAAAAAATATCAAAAAGAATTCTAAATAATCATATTTATATATTAGATGAAATGAGGGCTTAAAGTCAAAGAATTAACATCACAATTTAACAATGAAAAAGAAAAATATTTAATTGGGGATGAAATGACCGGTGAATGAAATGACCGGGAGATGAAATGACAGGGGATGAAATGACCGGGGATGAAGTGACAGGGGATGAAGTGACAGGGGATGAAGTGACCCTAACCCTGACCGGTCACGGATTTATAAAACCCATTTTTAGATTATTGGTTAACGAGGGTGTCATGCTGCCAGCATAACGTCTTTTCTTCCCCAATGTATATCAGATAGTCATTTGAATTGGATAAACTCGCGGGCGTTTTAAGAATCCAAAAGTTCAAAATACTTATCTTCACCTGGATTCAAACCTATCCTCATACACACACACACAGCATAGAAAAAAAAACAACATTTTTTCCGGCAAAATAGTCAACATGTAAGCCTACCCACTTTTTCACCTTAGCAAAGCACGGGTATTGCTAGTTTGTTATTTTTTGGTTCTGATTCCATAATTTTCAAATCAAAATAAAAAAAAAAGGTGCTTTTTCAAAAAGCGAACAAGTGAATTAGTTCCTTATGGGGAATTCCCTGTTGCACCGTACGTGGGATTTGTTTAACAGATACGTCGTTACACAAATACGTCACTTCCGCCAAAATTAGTCTCAACGCTTCATATTGATATTTGTTTTCATTCCAATTTTGTTTTGCTAATTAATTGAAAATGGCTTGTTGTTTTGGAGAGGACACAGGCCCAGCAGAGGCAGAGAGACTGTGGAAAATCTTTAAAGTAGGTCAACATTGCTCCAGATTCTAAAAATCTAGACTGTCCTATAGTAAATTTTAGAGAAGACAGCCAGACTAGATAATCTTACCTTACTTAGCCCTTAGTTTAAAGTTACACTAGACTAGATCCAGAAAAGATTTTCATTTTATATCTAGATCTCACTATATAATAAAATACTAACCTCAATATTATTTCGACTAGAATTTCAATCTTGATAAATTCTATCTAATATATATTAATTGATCTAGATCTATAGCGTATAAATATAGGTAAGATCCAGATTTGATGGATTTTCACAATTTTTAAAACTCGGTGTGATAAACCTCTAGATCTACATCTACGTATACATCTAGAGTTACAGCAAGCGGCTGACATTAGATCTAATAACTATATCACTATATGAGATTATATCATATATCTAATTCTAGTTTCTAGAAGTTTAGCCATTGATTAACATGCAGGACTAGATTAACTTAGGGACACGGGTCACACGCCGAGGATGTAATCATCTTTTATTTTTTTTTTTTTTTTTGAAGTAACGTCTGTAATTTATACTAAGATAAGATATCCACTTTCCACACTTCTAACTCTACCTCATTATCTTATATTTTGATGGGAAACGGGGAAAGAGGGTTTGTACCAAAAATAAACATTTCTTTCCAGTAAATTGAATTCTAGATCTAGATTTACAGCCACTGGAAAAATGATTCGCACATCCGGTCACCTACGAGTACTAATATCGCGAAATAAATAGAGTGATAAGATTTAAATATATTCTCTAAATCAGCTTCCTAACATCCAAGCGAAAGATTATATGCATAGAACTAATTGCTTACCTTAGTAATTAACTACTCGTATCTAGTTTTCAACTTCTTGACCTATCTACATCACTGGACATCTAGCAGTATCTACCTACCTGCCTAGCCACCTTCATAACAATATATAATGCAAACCTAGATCCTTAACATATCTAATTATTTACCTATCTGCATAATAACCTAACTACTTATCTACTTATCTACCTATTTACTTATCTACCTATTTACTTATCTACCAATCTACACACATACCTAGCTACCTATTTACTTAGCTACCTATATACCTAACTACACATTCACCTAACTACCTATTTAGTCAAGTCCATGTCAACCAACATCTATTCTCTTTATAGATACATCACCTACCTAACATATTAAAACTGTCCAGTGTATCATATATCAAGTAGAACTATTGTACATTTAATGTTATAGCTGTTTTTTAACTTTACACACATATTGTTTAGATTCAGTCCATGGCAATGCAGCTACATGCATTGTATCTAGTCAAAATCTAGGCTACATTTACATGCATTGTATCTAGACAAAATCTAGGCTACATTTACATGCATTGTATCTAGACACAATCTAGGCTACATTTACATGCATTGTATCTAGACAAAATCTAGGCTACATTTACATGCATTGTATCTAGACAAAATCTAGGCTACATTTACATGCATTGTATCTAGACACAATCTAGGCTACATTTACATGCATTGTATCTAGACACAATCTAGGCTACATTTACATGCATTGTATCTAGACAAAATCTAGGCTACATTTACATGCATTGTATCTAGACAAAATCTAGGCTAAATTTACATGCATTGTATCTAGACACAATCTAGGCTACATTTACATGCATTGTATCTAGACACAATCTAGGCTACATTTACATGCATTGTATCTAGACACAATCTAGGCTACATTTACAACTTGCAGGTCATTTCTTGACAAATGTCCACCCTTTTTTTCTCCTCAGTCAAACCCAGACAGCATCAAATCACCTTTGTATAAACATTTTACGAAAGAAATTCTGGATGAGCTCAAAAAGGTCAAAACAACATTTGGGGGAACGTTGGTACACCAAATAAAGGGTGGGATGACCAATATGGACGACCCCATTGGTGTGTACGCCACTGACCAGGACGCTTATACGGCATTTGCTCCTCTGTATGACCCAGTATGTGGTTTTCATTATCAAACATGTGTTATTGATATCGCACAAAGTCTAAGTAGATAACATTTAGTTGCATTGTAACAACAATCTCATTTGGTCTGTAGAGTTCGTTTATCAGATGCCTTCAATGCTTTATTTTCCTTTGTTATTTGTGAGCGATTCCCTAGCGGTGAAGCAGTTATACCTTTCGCTTTTCAACAGTTTGTTGTACTTGCTGACAATAGGACTGCTTTTAATTTATCATTAAACTTAAACTATGCCTAGGGGCGCGCACACACACACTCACTCTCTCTCCCACTCACACTTGCACACACACACACACACAATGCCGCGAACGACACTTATTAGTTTGGTGGGCTCATGGGTTATCTAAAAAAAGGCCAGTTTAAAATCGTTACCTGCACCGAGAGTCCGAGATTCGTACCGAGACTCTTCTCTTCGGAAACCAAGTGTTTTAACCCTCAGCCACCACGACCTCAACGTTTAAATTTCTGTTAGTGACGTTGTATTCCTTGAACTTTAACCTTTTCATGTAGCCAACGGCTAACAAGGTGCTATGTGGCTACTACAACTTCCTACTACCTTTACTTTTCACTCTAATGATGAGTACGTGATGAATACAAACTGGGTGAAGCTGTTAACAGGTTGGAAGAAATGTGACATTTAACCGAGATTCAAAGTTTTGAGCTGAACTTAAACTTCTCCTTGCTTCAATTTGCTTTTTTTTGTAGGAATGTGTAACAGAAATTTAAAAGTACTTAAACTTTATTTAGATTTTATTTCAAGCTTCTGAAATCGTAAACTTTTTTTAAAATATAAAAATGAAATTTTTACAATACTGTAGATTTGCAAACGGGTTGGTGGCAAGTTGAGTTTAAGTGCTTCAGGTAAAGTTTTGAGTGTAAGTGCTTCAGGTAAAGTTATGAGTGTAAGTGCTTCAGGTAAAGTTTTGAGTGTGAGTGCTTCAGGTAAAGTTTTGAGTGTAAGTGCTTCAGATAAAGTTTTGAGTGTAAGTGCTTCAGGTAAAGTTTTGAGTGTAAGTGCTTCAGGTAAAGTTATGAGTGTAAGTGATTCAGGTAAAGTTTTGAGTGTAAGTGCTTCAGGTAAAGTTTTGAGTGTAAGTGCTTCAGGTAAAGTTTTGAGTGTGAGTGCTTCAGGTAAAGTTTTGAGTGTAAGTGCTTCAGATAAAGTTTTGAGTGTAAGTGCTTCAGGTAAAGTTTTGAGTGTAAGTGCTTCAGGTAAAGTTTTGAGTGTAAGTGCTTCAGGTAAAGTTTTGAGTGTGAGTGCTTCAGGTAAAGTTTTGAGTGTTTTGCTTGGGGTAGACTTAAAAAATAGGGGGGGGGGGGCGGGCACGATGTGAATTCGCTTTTCCCTATACTCCAGGTCATCAAAGATTACTTTCAAGTGGAGGAATTAAACCATCCTGAGACCGCGTACGGCACCTTTGAAGAAGTTACAGAGCTTGAAAACATGAACTTAGACCCGACTGGCAAGTACATCAAAAGAGTATGTATCGAGCAGAGAAGGAACTTGGAAGGACATGCTTTCGTTTCTCTCCAAAGCAAAGCAAAAAGGTAAAAGCTATCAGTGCCATTATTATTCTTGTTCATATATCTTTTTAAAAAATAAAGTGAAAACGCAAAAACATAAAAATATTTCTAGTTTAATTGTATAGTGTAAAACGGTCTATTTTTACAAAGCTTCTATCTACTCACTCTGTCTATCTGTATGGTAAAAAGTTTTTACACGTTTTGTTTCCCACACCCAATCTCTGATTGAGCTAAATTATTTCCAAAGTATTTCTTGTACCTGACAACACAAGAATCAATCAAAAACAATATTTCATCCATCGTGAATGATGGCCACTTTGACGTTAAGGGGGGCTGAGGGCTCACTCAGAATGTTCTGCTGCATACTGGACAGAAGCTAGTGTTATTGGCCTTTTTTTCTCTGACGCTTTTCTTCTGCCAGAGCTGTTCTCTTGTCCTCTGAAATTTGTGCGCCAGTTTTCACATGCTCTATCACATGGGCGTAGCCAGGAGTTTTTTCGGGAGGGGGGGGGAATCCCCCCCCCCCCCCCGCGGAAAAAAAAATTATATATATGTGTGTGTGTGTACAAAGTTAATCTTTATTACATTCTGACCCTTTCGGAAGACGTCTATTGTTTATTGTAGACTCCCCGCCCTTGCTAGCAAGAGGGTCTGGGGGAGTTCGCAGCGCTCCCCCAGCGCGGGGCGAACCCCCTCCGCCGAGCACTATTTCTGGTATTGAAAGCCAACAAAATGCATATTCTGAGGTATCTACAGTGCATTATCTTGCTATTAAAAAGTTTTATTTCAAAAACCTAATGTGCTATTCTTACTGACTTAGACCCTCTCGCGCCGTTCGGCGCATTTTCCGACAAGCTGTTTTCACAACTCTTATTTTGCGTAATTCATTTTTTCGGAGAATATGTCCCGCAAAACCTCATGCGACGCTCTGTCACAACCTTACTAAGGATTCGACTCCCAGTTCGGCATATGATTTCTTTGATTTAGACCTGATCTCTATGACTGACTCCTAAAATCTGTCTTAGCCATCTTTGTTGAGCCACATTTAATGTTTTTTAAATTTCGGCAGAAGACTATTCACACTTTATTAATGGAGCCCAAGCCACTAGTAGAAATTGTAGCCTTTCTTGACTACGCTCTTGGAATTACATGCCTGTATTTCGCTTTAGAAAAGGAAAGTTTTTTCGTCAAATCATCTGTTGAGGGGTTTTAAACTAAAAAAATCTCTGGAGTTTTTTTTTTGTTTTTTTTAATTCAAAACCCCATTTAGCTATGATCATAGAATTTGGTGACTGTAGTTTGCTTTAAAATAATATTGAAGATAGAGGTTTTCAACTCTAAACGCTTTGTAGGGGAATTTTAAACTCAAAACCATCTGGAGGGGTTTTAAACTTTAAAGAAAAAGTCATCTGGAGGAGGGGGGATTTAAACTCAAAACCCCTTTGGCTACGCTCATAGATTTTATAGTGTGTAATTTTCTTTTTTTTTTACATTGAAGAGGTACTTTTTAGCTTCAAACCCCAACTGGAAGGGGGGGGGGGGTTAACTCAAAACCCCTTTGGCTACGCTCATAGAATTTTGAGTGTGTAATTTGCTTTTTTTATATTGAAGAGGGGGTTTATCGTAAATTTTGGAGGGGGTTTTAAAATTAAAATCTTCCTTAACTGTGCTGTTGGAATTTGGGGATTGTTGTTTGCATTTTTTTCTTTTGTTTTATATAAGAGGGGGATTTAACTGCAAAAACCTCTGGTAGGGGGTTTAAATTTTGAACTCAAAGCCCCCTGGTAGACGGATTTGTATCTCAAAACCCCCTGATATGGTTTTTTTAAATCTCAAAACCCCCTGGTAGGGGGATTTAAACTCAAAACCCCCTGGTAGAGGGTTTTTAACTCGAACCCCCCTCGGCTGTGCTGTGGTAAGTGATGATTTAGTATTAATATGTCACCTAAACTAAACAAACTGAAAGAAAAAATCAGTCACTTAAATCCGTTCCCCCTCCCTCTGGGGGGTGATTTCATTTGAACCCCAAGAACCCCCCCTGGCTACGCCCATGCGTCTATCATGTGCTTCCGTCTCCCAGGTGGCAGGGTCATACTGAATGCTTTCAGAGAAGCTTTAAGTGTTTTCATTGTTCACCTGGTGAGCGCTTCCCTTCCCTTAATTGGCAATACCGATGTGCCGATGTGCCTAAACTCAAAAATCAAAATCAAACTCAAAGTATCACATCATTTTTTTTTTTGAAAATTTTATTTACACACAGCATCTACATTTCTCTTTTATATCCAAAATCTCTCCCAATGAATAAAAAAAAATTGTTTTAAAAGCCTTTATAGTACAGACAAGCAGAAAACATAGGCCTAGGTACATTCTGACCCTTCATTCTTTCGAAAGTTTATTGTACCCTAGAATAGGTTCTTCCTGGACTTATTAAAATAAACTGTAGACCTCCCTCCCTTGCCAGCAAGAAGTCGTGGGGAGCACTGTGAGCTCACCCAGCGGGGTTTGGGGCGGATATCATTTCGGGGGAAGGGCTTGAACCCCCCCCCCCTGGTTACGCCCGTGTGTTAAAGGTATATGTATGCTACTTTTGAAAGCGAAAGTGGATCTCTGTAGTCAGTCATTTCTAAATAGATGTCGACCCTGGGAAGATTCTGGGCTTTGTCCGGGAGTTGGGGTAGTTTGCGGGGGTCTGATTTGTGATGGGGAAAAGAAATTGTGAATATATAATATTTACAACAGATTTTTATTGAATAAACACATTTTTACAATTTTTACTAACTTAGCTGTAAATGTACCTTTCTTTTAGTGACATGGCTGTGTGAGATTTAGCTCTTCAGATATGAAGGGAGAATGATCCTTGAGGGATTATGGTCGCGACTTGGCCTAAATTGAGCCGATGTACTGAAAACCCACAAATATAACAAATACATTAAATAAAAAGGCGATTGTAATCCTTCTTTTCTCAATATGAAAACATTTTAAGAGCATCTTTAATCCTTTTGTGTTGGCCTCCTTGACAGTGTCTTCTAGTAGACGGTCTGTTGCTACACAAAGTAGCCAAGTATCTACACACATTCTAGCCAAGTATCTACACACATTCTAGCCAAGTATCTACACACATTCTAGCCAAGTATCTGCACATATTCTAGCCAAGTATCTGCACATATTCTAGCCAAGTATCTACACATATTCTAGCCAAGTATCTACACATATTCTAGCCAAGTATCTACACATATTCTGATATCGCCTCACCGTGGAACATATCCTCATTGATTGCCCCAGATACCAGGATGTCGGGGAGAAATTTTTAGAAAACACACCTTGAAAACACTATTCGACAATGTCGACCCTGGGAAGGTACTGGGCTTTGTCCGGGAGGTGAGGTTGTCTACGAAGATCTGATTTTTGAACTGTGATCATATAATATTTACATCAGATTTTTACCAAATTATTAAATTTTTACTACCTTTACTATTTTTAATGTGTGAATAGACCTTGTTTTTAATGATTTAACTGTATAGAATTTAGCCCTTGTTATGTAAATGGAAAGTGATCCTTAAAGGATTACGGGCACGGCATGGCCTAAATTGTGCCGATGTGCCTAAACTCAAACTCATGTAAAGGGAGAGTGATCCTTAAAGGATTACGGGCACGGCATGGCCTAAATTGTGCCGATGTGCCTAAACTCAAACTCATGTAAAGGGAGAGTGATCCTTAATGAATTACGGGCACGACATGGCCTAAATTGTGCCGATGTGCCTAAACTCAAAACTCAAAAAAACAGCATCTTGCTACATGAAGAAGCCAAGTATCTACACATATTCTAATATCTTCATGGTATCTTCATATAAACACTGGACACTGGCCTACATGGACACTGGCCTACATATACGACATGCGCAGCACCATACTTTCTTGTCTAGAGGATCTGATAATGCAATCGATTAAAAAAACAAACAGCCCAGAGCGTAACTGGCATTGTAGGACGTACCATTATAGGCTACCCAAGACTCCCACTTTCTAAACCATCGTCCAATTGAGTTCATTATGAATACAAACTGCTGAACTTGTATTAGTTCTGAATATTTGGCTCTGACCTAAAACTTGTGAAGGCCCACATGTCTGAACTAGCTTATGGCCTTAACAAGTCTAACTCCGACATGATTGGATGGCATGTGAAGCCTAGTACAAAGTACGCTAATTGCTTGATTAACTTAATGCCGTTTTCACATCCTTAGTATTAGCAAAACGATTACGGGCACGACATGGCCAAAATTGTGTTGATGTGCCAAAAACTCAAACTCAAACTTATTATTCTTTTTTTGTTGCTGTTTTATCTTTGAATAAGAACCCTTGAGACATTTTTAAATCTTTGACTTCAATGGTTCGGAACACTTGCCACTTAAACGCTCATGGATTATCTTTCTGTTCGTAAAGACTAACCTTTTGTTCTTTACTCACTAACATCCACTAGCGAATTCAGAACTTTGGAGTGGAGGGGGCGATTTTTTTCCCAAACCCTAACCCTAAGCATAAACGCGCTTAAATCAAATATATATATATATATATATATATATATATATATAATTTTTTTCACAAAAAGCAGTGTTTCTTAACCTTTGGCGAAAAAAAAGAAACATGTTGAGGTCTTTCTCTTGACAGTGTTGGAGTCTGGGGGAAGTGCTGCAAGCTCTCCCAGTCGGGTCCGGGGAAAAGCCTTGACGACAAAATCGTTTTCTTGCATTCTTCACTGCAGAAACGCATTCTCCTGACATCTACAGCCCATTATTCATGCTTTTAAAAAAGGACCTTTTGAATAATGTTTTACTTGAAAATTATTCTAATATGAATTTACAAGCCCTTACTACAGTGCAAATACAACCGATTTGTACCACACAAATTTAGATTAAGACTTTGAGGATCGCCGCCGAAAAAAAAAAATATTCGAAAAATAATATTTAAAAAAAAAATCATTTGTAAGTGATACATTTTGTTCAATAGGCATATTTGTAACTTTATTTTGTTACAGAACTATAATTCAAAGTTCTAAGCAAAAAATTTCGGAAGTGGGAGGAGAAATTAGATTCAAATCTAATTTTTTTTTGCATTTTAGGATTCACATATATCTTGTGAGTTATAGTCCCAATTTTTTTTGATACAATAGAAAACTATCAGTACGAGTAAAGGTTGGGAAAAGGTGACTAGGAAATAATATTTGGATTCAGAACTCTTCTCAATTGTTACTCTTATAATGAAAAATTTCGTATGAATTCTACATTTTCCAAAACAAATTCTTCCCCCCCCCCTTCCCGCCGCCGCCGGATCCGCTAGTGCTAATATCGCATTGATTCCCTAAGAAACAAGACATTGGGATAAGAAATGTCCCTATGTTGCAGTTATGCTTGCTAGAAGACTTCAGACATATCTAACACATCCCTTCAGAAACAGTGCCAACATAATCTAAATAGTGCCCTTATAGACAACATGTTCCTATTTGTCAAGAAAAAAAACCCGCACAAACACAAGTCCAGGAAGTCTTCCTCGACAGAAAACTAGCCTCTCTTAACTGTATATTTGTAAACAAGCCTTCAATCTTGTATAGGAATTATTTCACTTTTCCCGTAACACAATAGTTCTCTTGCTCTTCTGATTTTTGTCTCCTGATTCCAGAGAAGCAGTGGAAAGAATTGTGATGAGGCTGTGTAAACACTTAGAGTGGTCATCTTGCTCTAAATACGACTCCATGCTGAAGCAACACGAGGACTTTTACCAGTTGATTGAGAGGGATGACATGTGCATGAAGGCAGACAACAAGTAACGATGTTCAGTCTCTAGGACCAGCGTTTCTCAACTTTGAGCGTACATATCGTAGAGCGCTTTGGGAGGCGTGAAACTTCGCGATATGTTGGGCTTACTTTATGAAGTTTTCTTCATATTGGATACGATTTTCAGTAACTATAGATTAGGAAATTCTAGAAATGTTTTCAGTAACTATAGATTGGGAAACTCTAGTAATGTTTTTAGTAGCTATATATTAGGAAAAAGTAGAAATGTTTTTAGTAACTATAGATTAGGAAAATGTAGAAAAGTTTTCAGTAACTATAGATTAGGAAACTCTAGAAATGTTTTTAGTAACTATAGATGATTTTGTATATGAGAGTTTCCAGCATCTTTACACTTGAATACTCAGAAAATATTTAGTAGGCCTACCTATAGAATAGAAGAAACTAATGCGGGTAGTTCAGTGAAAGACGGGCGGAATGGACAAGGTCTATCGCTTGCAATATTTCGCTATTGAATTCAATTTAGCGGACTTTTAAAAAAATACAGTGTAAAGAAACGCTGTTCTTGACTTTTATTTAGTTTTTATTTTATTTATATAGTACAGTCCAGAGAGCATACAAAACCATTCTATTCCTCTAGATATCCCCATGGCCCACATGTCTACAAAATAGATTGGACATGATCTCACAGATCATGGAGTATGAGCATTGAAGACGCGAATTTTTTTTCATTTTGATGCTTTATTAGCGGCCCTCGAAATAGGAAAAGCCGCTATTAAGTTTGTGCAGAATGTCAGTCTGTCCGTATGTCACCAGATACTAAAAAACTTGAAGAGAAATGAAAAAAAAATTATATTTCAGCATGCAATGCGGCTTGCAAAGTTTAGATGCATTGGCTACTTTTTGTTTACTAAAAGCAAACCGTTTAGTTTATTAAATTAATTATGCAAACGATTTTTTCATAAAAATACAATTCTAAAACAATAACATAAATGTGGGGAGATAATGTTAAAACATATGTTAACAAAGAACGATAATTTTCTGTAGTTTCAGTATTACTAAGTCATATATATTAATAAAAAAATATTAGTTAACAGTGTTGTTTTTTTTGGTTGCTGCTAAAATAAATGAAAACATTTATGTTTGTTTATAAAGGCTAAGAATGCACTTTGTATGTAAAAATCACGCACAATTTAATATACTTTTTTTTTGCTGCGAATTTAGGGTAGTAGCGTGACGGCCGCCACAACAGTGTAACTCTAACTACTTCCCTCAAAAAGTTTTAAATAATCTGATTATATATATCCAGTACATTAATGCCCAAATCAGGATAATAGCCGCGTATTTTTGTGCGTTTGTCTGTTGGTTGGTCTGTCGTCACATTTAGTTAAAAACAACACTAAAAGCTATTGAAAACCTGATGTCCCTTCCGAAACAGTTTGTGCTGAAGAAAGAGAAGCCCCCACTTTGTGAGTACTTTGATTCTCGCCTCACGGTGGATCTTATTCTCATTGATTGCCCCAGATACCAGGATGTTAGGAAAATTTTTTTTAGAGCGCACAACTTAAAAACCCTATTCGACAATGTCGACCCAGGGAAGAGACTGGGCTTTGTCCGGGAGGTGGGGTTGACTTCGAAAATTTGATTTGTGAAATTGTGACCCTATAATATTTACATAAGATTTTTACTAATTATTAAATTTTTACTACCTTTACTATTTTAACTGTGAAAAGACCTTGTTTTTAATGATTTAACTGTATGGAATTTAGCTCTTGTAAAGGAGAGTAATCCTTGAAAGATTACGGGCACGACATGGCCTAAATTGTGCCGATGTGCCAAAAACTCAAAACTTAAACCAATAGTTTTAAGCAGTGCTTTCTTTTGGTGACTGTACGCACACTTATTATTAATGCACACATTGCACAATAGGTAGCGGCGGCACTGAGCTGTGTGCTCTAGAGCCTTCTGTCCACGACGACGCTCAAACCGTCTAACGTTTGTCTCTCCTGAAGATATCTCCAGGATGCTGGAGGCTACAAAATGTATCCCTGGCAACGAGGAATCTGGGGCAACCCCAGGCAGCTTCTGGATAACGCCCAGTACGTATACGTCAACCACGAGGACCATCTGCGTCTCTTCATCATCGAGAACAACCGCAAGCTGACGGATTGCTACAGGCAGATGAGTAGGGACATCGTCAATCTGAGATTACATCATTTTTTCGCTAAGAGAAAAGGCCTTGGGTGAGTTTCATTAAAATTCAGAAGAAAGGTCTTGGTTAGGTCTCATTAAGGTTCAGAAGAAAGGTCTTGGTTAAGTTTCATTAAGATTCAGAAGAAAGGTCTTGGTTAAGTTTCATTAAGATTCAGAAGAAAGGTCTATGTTAATTTTCATTAAAGTTTAGAAGATAGGTCTTGGATAAGTTTCATTAAGATTCAGAAGAAAGGTCTTGGTTAAGTTTCATTAAGATTCAGAAGAAAGGTCTTGGTTAAGTTTCATTAAGATTCAGAAGAAAGGTCTTGGTTAAGTTTCATTAAGATTCAGAAGAAATGTAAAAATTTTATTTAGATTTTTGGATTTCGTTTGATTGTGTTGACCATCTTGTACGTAATATTGTTTTTGGCTTTCCTCTGTAATATTAAGGCTCAGCTGCATGTAGTTACTTAAAGAAAACAAGGTTACAAAGACACTGTGTGGAAACACAAACTCAAAATCGGCCGCCGAAGTAGGGGGTAAACTTATTTTTGCTAAATGTAGTAGTTAGTGTTAAAAATACATTTGTAAAAAAAAAATGGACTAAAGATCTAAAACCGTTTGCATAAATGTGTCAAATATATGGTGCAGTGTTCCTCCCCTTACCAGATAGCCTCCCGTGTTTGTTACTATTAATATTGAATAGTCGTAAAAATGGTGTATTTTTATGAAAAAACTGCTTGCATAGTTGATTTTAAAAATTAAATTTTTCGCTTTCAGAAAAGAAAAAGTAGCCGCTGCGTCAGAACTTTGAATGGTCTAAAATATGGTGTCGATTTTCTGGTGACCGGTCATTTCATCCCCGATCACTTCATTTCCGGTCACTTCATCCCCGGTCATTTCATCTCCTGGTCATTTCATCCCCAATTAAATATTTTTCTTTTTTATTATTTAACTGTACTGTTAAGGTTTTGACTTTAGTCCTCATTTCATCTAATATATAAATATGATTATGTAGAATGTTTTTTGATATTTTTTGACATGTTACTAATGCGTTTATAGTGTTTCCTCTTCCACTTTGCATTCTTGATGAAAAATCTTATAATTTATTGTAAATCTGGGTGCGTACTTAGCTATAGAACTTCTATTGGATGTGGGGGATGTAATATTATAATATTATCCAGCGTATGACGTAATGATCAAAGGCCAAGGTTTGGTGGAAGTAGTGGAAATCTTTTGAGAGATAGAAGTGCGATTTAGAATAATTATGACCGTGCCGCTAACAGCAGATCACGGTGATTAAAACTATTATTATTTTTATTACTGTTTAGGGTTAATTTTTACAAAACATTTGAAAGAATTTTTTAGTACAAGCAAACGGTGCTGTGGTTTAGAGGATAAGTGTTATTACGGCTAACGGAAGGCTCATGTTTGAGTCCTGGTGGAGATACCGAGCTCATCCCAACTAGTTACCTGGCATCATCTGGGACATTTTAACTCTTTCTCTCCTAATAGACGATGCCAAGGTTGATTAGACTCCCATTATTCTAAATTGGTTTTTGGATTTATAAACTCTAATTTCTGTTGTGTTAAGAGATCATGCATTCCCCTACAATCCTATACCAACTATAACATTTTCTCATAACAAACAAAAACGTTATTGAAACTGAATCAAGCAGGATAGTGAAATACAAATGAGCAAAACAAATAATACTATCGGAATTAGAAACATAATTACGGAGAGAAAGAGTTAAAGAAGCTTTGTTATTGTGCTTAATGCAAAACACATGTTTACGTTTGGTCAGAGACAGACACAGACAGAGAGCGTGAATTTCTTTAAAGATTTTGCGTGTGTGTGTGTTTAACTGTATTGTGTATTTTTAAATTTTTATTAAACAATGACTGTCCAATACTAGCTCTTTATAAAGCTTGCTAAATATATGTATAAATACAGAGAGAAGGGGGGGGGGAGAGAGGTTTGAAGAGGTTGTTTAGGTTAGTTATTATAAAGTGACTTCCTAGCCTAGCACTCCACAAGAATTGTCCAGTCTAGGATCGAGACATTGATTATGCTTCTGAATGGTACGAAAAGAATAAAAAGGTTATTTGCAGGTGTTAATTGATGTTTGAAAGGTCGCCTTTGAAACTAACGGGACATTGCGGTCTCTACTTTAGAGTTATTGATTACTGTTATTTTAAAAGGGAGGCCGCGTTTAAGTGTGTAGTGTAAACATGCAAACCCACACACACACTAACATGCCACATCTTGCTCACGTATATGATATCATGCCACATCTTGCTCACGTATATGATAACATGCCACATCTTGCTCACGTATATGATAACATGCCACATCTTGCTCACGTATATGATATCATGCCACATCTTGCTCACGTATATAATATGCCAGATCTTGCTCACGTATATGATATCATGCCACATCTTGTTCACGTATATAATATCATGCCAGATCTTGCTCACGTATATAATATCATGCCAGATCTTGCTCACGTATATAATATCATGCCAGATCTTGCTCACGTATATAATATCATGCCAGATCTTGCTCACGTATATAATATCATGCCACATCTTGCTCACGTATATAATATCATGCCAGATCTTGCTCACGTGTATGATATCATGCCACATCTTGCTCACGTTTATAATATCATGCCAGATCTTGCTCACGTATATGATAACATGCCACATCTTGCTCACGTATATGATATCATGCCAGATCTTGCTCACGTGTATAATATCATGCCACATCTTGCTCACGTGTATAATATCATGCCAGATCTTGTTCACGTATATGATATCATGCCAGATCTTGCTCACGTATATGATATCATGCCAGATCTTGCTCACGTATATGATATTATGCAGAACTTGCTCACGTATATGATATCATGCCAGATCTTGCTCACGTATATGATATCATGTCAGATCTTGCTCACGTATATAATATCATGCCAGATCTTGCTCACGTATAAGATAAAAAAAATCGCTTAATATTTCGTTAACCTTTTCTTTGGCGAACCAGAAAGTTTTGTTTGATCGCACCACACTCACTCATTTCCGTTCAATGGTCAGAGTCTGTGATCGCACCACACACTCACTCATTTCCGTTCAATGGTCAGAGTCTGTGATCGCACCACACACTCACTCATTTCCGTTCAATGGTCAGAGTCTGTGATCGCACCACACACTCATTCATTTCCGTTCAATGGTCAGAGTCTGTGATCGCACCACACACTCACTCATTTCCGTTCAATGGTCAGAGTCTGTGACCCAAACAAAATGATCTCAGCCAATTTTCAAGACGTATTGTAGACCTCGTGGCACTTTGCATTAACAATGTTATTGATTGATCAGATTCCATATCGGTCTTCATTAGTTCTTGATATTAATTTCGTATTCGGGATTAGGAATTAAATGACAACTAATAAATATTTGAGTCTTTTATCACAAAGTCAATATTAAATCAGGCTATTTATAAGTATGCTAGAGATCGATAGCACACATTTGATTGTTAAATCAAAGAAGCTGATTAAAATAGTTCAAGGTCAAATCTTTATAAGCTAATAGTTAACAGAAAAATCTTTTCATGCCACTAGTTTACAAAGAAAATTTTATATGGCAATAGTTTACATACAAATCCTTTATATTGTTATAAACCTGGTGGTGGCACAGATGGGGGTAGTGGTGTGAGTGTAGACAGCCGACGCAAATCGCCCCAGGCCAGCGCTAGACGAGCGGTCAACCGTGACGAGTTACGACGGTCAGCCGAGACGAGTGTCAACACGGCGGTTCGGGAAGGATCGACGGCGGTCCGGGAAGGATCGACGTCGTGAACAGAACTCAGGAGTGTCACGAGAGTTGTAGTCATCTGACCACCTAGAAACGTCGAGCGGCGTTCTGTCCGGTTCGAGAAGGCCAGTAGGGACCCTATATAAGAGCGGAGGTGTCGCAGTCAAGACGGTTCACGGCAGGGGTTCAGAGCCCGGTTCACTACAGTCCGGTCGACTACAGCACAGTTCAGCGGTGTGGTTCTGTACGGAGCATTACGACGGTTCAGTGCGGAGTACTGTCAAGTACAGTTGAAACGGCTGGCGTCTTGATCTTGGTCTGCGATCGAGTCCGACACAACGAGCCTAGTGTGTGAAGTCAGTCCTGAACTGTTGAACCCAGTGCAAGCCCGGAGCGAGACGGAGAGGCCAGTGCAAGACTTGATACTGCGGAACGGTGTTATCGGAGAGATATTTGTACAGTGTACGTGTTGCCAACTGTACAGTATTGGCTGTTATTTATTCAACTATTAAAGTGTTACGTTACTTTGGAGCCCTGAGTTGTCAAGTTCTTTAAGTTGGTGGTGTATGGTGCAGTTTGCAGAGAGCCTGGATAGTGAGATTCGTAACAATATGTTAATAATTTACATACAAACTTATCTATGCCAATGCTTTACAGACAAAATCTTTTTATGGCAATAGATTACAGAAAAGCCTTTCTAAGCCAAACTTCACAAAAGCGCATGAACTTGTTAAGTATAACCAATGTTTGATAGTGCCGGACGAAAGTTCCATTCATTATCTAACTTCAAAACCAGAGTTTCCCAGATCTGTCAAACGTCAGTAGCAGTAAATATTTTAATGACATTGAAATGTTTTCATTAAAAGCCTTTTTAAGTAATTTTCGAACTTTATTTATTTCTGTGTTGATCGGTGCCTTTTTTTACAATACTTCCATTCAAGTCACTTCTTAATGGAGAAACCTGGATGTTAGGTGGGTGGGCGGACAGCTAATCTCAAAAATGGCTCTAATGATTTTCTAGAAATTTAACAGTTTATGTAAATCACTAAGATAAGAATTGCTATCTTATTGGCCACATGGAGAAAACACTACTTTGACCGTTATTTTATTTCAGAGCAAAAAATAAATAAATGCAAATTTGTCTGGAGTCTGTAGTTTAGACCGTATTACCGTAATTATGCGATAAATTAAAATTTTACTTCAATTTTATCGAGGTTTCTAAGCGTTGCTTATATATTTTTATGTAAATCTAATATACATTACATTTAGATTCTAGATCTAGAAGTAGCTCTAGACTAGATCTTATGAGTTCAAAATCAGAACCTTAGGTTTAGTGTTAGATCTAGATGTCCAGATAATGAACATACGAATAATTAGTCGGACAAGTATGCCTTCCTCGATGACCGAAACAGATAAGTTTTAGCCACTGACGGTGTCGCGGCCTATAATTTTATTTTTTAAATTATTTTATTATCTTCAGGGCTTAATAATGGAGGCCTTGTTTATTTTTAAAATATATATTTATAATGTTGTTGTTTTTTTGGTAATAAATTACATTTTTTTAAACGTATATCTGAAAATTGAATGTGTCTAACTTTTGTATAGCATTGCTAAGTAAAAGCTGTATTAATTTTTCTAAAATCATTTATAGATTTACTAAGAATCACTGTCAATGAAAACAAGTAAAGAGATTTTTTCGTTTGAGACATGTATACGGAGTGACAGTGTCCAGAAAATTATGGTTGAAATGTCTTTCTTTTGTAATACTGAATAGTTGTTGAGTTTGTCTGCTAAGACAATAGTGTGGTCTTGTTGGCTATGAAATCAAATGATGTGTCTGATATAAAATTTGCACGCAAAGACTATGTAACTTAGAATCGATAAGTCTTTTAGCGTATATAAATATATTGACTAGGTTCTTTTAAAGTTCCTCCACTTGTACCTACGTCATTGGAGAGTGGTGTCTCCGGTGTACAGACTGGATAAAACGAAGTACTTCAACACTCAAATACATTGTGTGCACTTTGCAGCACTGTATCTCGCTGAGAAATGAATTACTAGCTTGTTGGCCGACAGGAAAAGATCTAGTTTGACCGTTATAATTTGTTCAAAGAAAAATAAGAAATAAATTTAAATTAAATAAATGTTCCATTGTTTTTTAATATCTAACATTCATTAGTTATAAAGAGAAAAACACTCGCTTTATAAGCTCTAGTCAAGTGGTACTGTCTTCAAATAAGAGACACAGTTTTAATGTTTTTCTTCAGATTTAGGTCTTACTAAAATGCACTTTCAAACTCTAATGAGAATACATCTATGTTTTCCAATAATTCTCCGACAACCAAAGTCTCCTGTACAAATATATTTTATTCGTATAATTGTAATGTAACTGTGAATAGACCTTGTTTTTAATGATTTAACTGTATAGATGTTAGCCCTTGTTATTTAAAGGGAGAGTGATCCTTAAAGGATTACGGGCACGACATGGCCTAAATTGTGCCGATGTGCCTAAACTCAAAAGTGAAACTCAGAATTTCTGCTTGAACGAGAAATAACGTGTAGAAACTTTTTACCACACAGACAGAGTTGCTATGAACTATGAGCTTTGTGAAAACATCAAAGCCAATCTCTTTTTCCAAAGTTGAATTAATAGGCACTAGAGGTGGCCCTAACTAACACGACTGCTGGCTATCCTCGTCTGCTTCGTTGCTCCAAAAGTCAACGCAAGTGATGTCCCTAGCCTAACCCTAACCCATACTGTCCTAGCCTAACCCTAACCCATACTGTCCTAGCCTAACCCTAACCCATACTATCCTAGCCTAACCCTAACCCATACTATCTGTCTTAGCCCAACCCTAACCCATACTGTCCTAGCCCAACCCTAACCCATACTGTCCTAGCCTAACCCTAACCCATACTGTCCTAGCCCAACCCTAACCCATACTGTCCTAGCCTAACCCTAGCCCTAACCTACTCTATTACACTAAGAGTAAACCTGAGTTCCTGACAATTTGACATTGTTCCAGACTCTGTCTATAAAACTGGAAGAAGGAAAAAAAACTAAATGAAACTAGGGGTACACTTGGTGTAAAATCTTCAACATACTTAGTACACTCCGGACCTCGTTTCATTCCTTGACTTATGTGGAGACACGTTTTTCTTTGCAGCCTCTTAGAAGATTTAAATTCGCTCTTAATTTGTTAATTTCATTAAAAGGAGTTAAAATTAACCAATTTCCCTTTAAAATCCAACCTTAACAAACGTAACACAAAAACACACTACCCTAAACATCAAACCTAATATAGGCAATTAAGAAAACCGCTAGATCTAGATGTAACAAGAAATAACACACACACAAAAACAGTTTATTCAATGCTTTACGAGTTTTTAAATTAATGATGACCGAATCTGTGTTCAACAAAAACACTAATTGGTCATTTTAAGTAAACCTTGGCCCACCACCGATGGTTGAAACTTGAAAAACGCGAAGCTTAAATATGTGACTTAGTCTGAAAATCTCTTTGCAAAAAGCTGAACGTTTATGTAAGTCAACGATCACAAACCTGAAAACGAAAAAAAAACAAAAAAAAAACAAGTGCTTTGAAAAAAAAACAACAACATCTGCCCTTCTGTCTTGATTGAAAACTTTTATCTTCTCGATCTCAGATACACCCACCCAAACCCACCTCAGCTGATATCAGATCGGCGCTTTAAAAAAAATCCCCTGGCACGAAAAATATATCTTCGGGCCGACAACACATGTTTTAGGGGTCAGCCATGTCAAACTCATTTCCTCCCATAGTGGACTCTGTCCTCCCTATCAGCTGACACCAGCTCGTCTCACTGATAGATTCGTGTGAGGACGTGAGCTTCTGAACCAGTGGTGCGAGGTTTCTCTTTTTTGGAATTTTGCTGTCAGTCGAGAGTTGTGTATTTGTTGTTTTTTTTTTACTAGCCTTCTAGATAAATCAATTTTGCCTTGTTCTCCAGCTCCTCTATGATCTAGTGAGGTATCGAAAGTGCCCTCGGATTATTCATTTTAGTTTCTACCTAGTCCTTCATGTTCTGTGACATAATGAATGTGCCCTCAGATAAATCTGTTTTTACCTAGTCCTTCATGTCCTGTGACATAATGAATGTGCCCTCAGATAAATCTGTTTTTACCTAGTCCTTCATGTCCTGTGACATAATGAATGTGCCCTCAGATAAATCTGTTTTTACATAGTCCTTCATGTCCTGTGACATAATGAATGTGCCCTCAGATAAATCTGTTTTTACCTAGTCCTTCATGTCCTGTGACATAATGAATGTGCCCTCAGATAAATCTGTTTTTACCTTCTTCATCATGTCCGGTGCCGTATTGAATTAGACCTCAGCCCCTAGCAAGTTTTCAATCCATCTGGAAATATTTGATGTCCTCGGGTCAATCAGATTTAGCTTGACCTATATACCTGCAGCCTGTAGCTTTCCCTCAGACCTTGTCGTCTGTGCTTAAGTTCTGAATCTTTTTGTTTTATATCTACTACACATAAAGAGAAATAAACAAGTAAATTAAAAAAAAACACTAAATCTTAATTACGGGGAAGAGCTCCATAATTGCAGACATATATATTAATACTGTAAGATTTATTTCCGTTTTCTAAATCAAACAATGTTAATCAATTAACGAATTGGTTAATTGTTTTGATTGGTTCATGTTTTCTAAGGAACAATTAATAATTGTGAAAAGTTTTTCTTGATCCGAGATTGGGAAGTGAGAGATATAACAGTTTCAAGAACCCACCCAGGCGGCACCGTTTTATCAATAGCCGTAAATTCTCTCTCCCCCAAATTTGGAAGATTAAGAAGATTAATTCTCTACTGTGTTTTGATAGTGAGATAAATGCTCAAATAGGAATCTTCCATATTTAGTTTATCACTTTGATTCAAAAACAATATAAGACACGAACTCACATCTATTGTGTTTTGTAAAGACTAAAAACAAAGATCTCGCATCATTAAAAATGAGACCAGAATTCATGATCAAAGACTTAGTAGGAGGCAAAATGAGATTTCTATCAACTTGTTTTGAAACCTTTCTGGATTTGCGGTTGATCTCGATACCATGTAGACCAAGAATAGTCTTTTTATTATTTTTTTAATGTTGGTAATAACACCAACTATCTGCATCTTCTGTCTCCAGATACCTGACCTTCAGTCCGACCAATATAGGCACTGCTATGAGGATATCTGTGCGTGTTCGGCTACCGAAGTTGTCCAAGCAACCAGACTTTGCAGAAATTTGTGAGACGTAAGTGACACACTATTGACGATAGGCATTACTTAACTCTCAGCATATAGTTGAACACAGGTGACGGAAGAAATGTCTTAATACAGTTACGCTCAACCTACAACTCTCGTGCCTTCTCCGGCCTGTGAGCATGTCTTTCTACCCAGAAAAAATGTCAGTTAGAGTAACAAAAAAAAATACGAAAAACATACATATATGTAACCCTGCCGGAGCAAGTAAAACAAAGGACGTTTGGGCCACGAGGCCTTCATCAGCTACAAAACAAACAAAAAAAATAACAAACAATTAACACAAAATAGTCTTAAGTGAAATTGTCTGTCCGATGTTGTTGTCTATCGAAAGCTTTTATTAACGTCCCGTTTGTGTCCCTGGTACACATTTTGTACACATTATATCTCCCACTTTCCGTTGTTCGATCAAGTTGAAACTGCGAATAATAATAATAATAATAATAATCATCTTTATTGTCCGTGAGGGACTTTGTCTTACTATTTGTGGATTGCACCAAACAAAACATTGTGACTATAAAAAAAAAAATGTACATTCATACCTGACTCACTCATAATTTACATGTGACAAAGTTTATATCAAATTGTTGATATTTAATGATTTGATTACCAGGGGAACAAAAGAGTGTTTAGTGGTTGTGTCTGTTTGTCTTTGCTATTGGTGTCTTTGAGATGGCAAAATCACAAAATCCTGACCCAAAGGGTGATTTTTTATTTCTATAATCTTTTTTATGGATGTTTGTCTCAAACAGCTGCCCAAATGGGGTTTGTTTTTTGTCAATGACCTTACCAGCAGCATTTAGGATTCTATGGAGTTTATTTTTATTAATTTAATTTTATTTTATTAATTAGTGGTAATTAATTTGTTTTGTTTGATATAAAACGGACATCAAACTTGCAGTATTGAGATGTGGCTCTAAATGTGCAGTTCTTCCCCTTATATAAGCTCATTTGTAAAATTTTTTTTTTCTTTTTGTCCTTTAACCTGTTCATTGGACATGATCTGAACATCTGTCTACTTCCCCAGAAACAATCTGTATTGCCAAAAGGTTGAACCGGCCAAAGACGTGGTCGTTGAACCGGACGACATTCTGTACGAACTCTGGAACAAACACAAGATGGGCATGACCGAGATAGACATCTTACGAGAAGTGGTAAAAGGCTTGGAAAAGGTGTTTGAAGAGGAGAAAAACTTGGAGGGCAAGAAATGATTGGACTCGCTCTAAAGGAAGAAATGTGTTTTCACAGTGTTTATTGCTTAGGTTTAAATAGTTTTATAGATATGTAGAGAGGATGATAAATATTTGTTTTAGTTTTGTACTTCACACCAAACCAAGTATTGATACAATTTTTCTTTAGTCGTTTTAGAAAGACCTAGATCTATAAAGCTCACAATTGGATTGCAATTAAATGCTCAATATATTCATATATATCTATACCACGTTTACTACAAATGATGTATCTGCTAGCGTTAACAGCTCTTTTAGATCTTGAAGGTTTAAATATCTTGGCTTGATGCCTTTCCTCAACTTTTCTATTCTGTTTGCTCGATGTTTTCAAAGAGTGTTTCATGAATGCTGCTATGTCTGAAAATGTACAGCACAATTTTGCCTTTGATCTGTTTTTTGTTTACATTGACAAATTGGCTGGCCACTATCGTTGTTCACTGGTTGTGAAGGGAAATTTTGAGCTCAGAGTACATCTGGGACTTCATTCAAACCCCAACATCCACTATGTCTCAATTGTGTTGAGACAGTAATAAGGGCGAGGTTCATACTAATTTATTTAGTTCGTTGTGTCTCTAAAGCCGTCTGCTCAGCGTTGCCAATTACATATCAACAGATGGGTTGTAAACTCATTTATTGTTATTGCTTTGATATATATTTATAGAAAACAAAGGGGACATAAGCCGTTAGCTGTTACTCTTTAGAAAATAAAAATCTCTTTGGCAGCTGGGAAGATAAGTATACAATACAAATTTTTATTTTATAATCAAATTTATTGTATACATATATACGTAAATATTTATGTAGCTGAGTGCGACGTCGCATTTATTTCTATGCTATCTATGAATGAGTGATACCCTCTCTAGGAGAAAAGAATTATATTAAATTATGTATAATTCAATTCCGTGTATCTTTCCTCTATCAAAATCTCCATTACGATTGTATCGTTAATATGAAATTGTGGTCTTTTGTTTTTGTTTGTGCAAAATACATAAAGCCCACAAAAAGACTGCAAAGCTAAGGTTGAGAGCGAATCTCAAAATATAAATGATAACCCTTTACAAAACAAAAATGTCTTGGAATCTAAATGAATTGTACCAGAGCAAAATAGTTTAGCTCCCAAACGAGAAGATTAAAGTGGCTAATTTGAAAAAACACAATTTCTTTTAAGGGCCGTCAGTAACATCACATTACTAAAGGTAGCTAAACGTCATGGGGGTGGGGGCCTGATAGCGATGGAGAATTTTTTTGTTCACTATTTACTTCAGCACTGCTATCTTGTAAAGGGCATTCTCAAATCGTGTTAGGTCTTTAAAATAGGATTAGAATCAAAGACGTCTCGCAAATCGTCGTCCTCAAGAAAAGCCTCAGTAGCAATTTGTGGAGACTTAATAGTTTAATTACTGAATTATTAATGTGTGTAGGTATAGAAACAATATTAATTTCAAAATTACAATATGTGTTATAATTACTTTATAACTTTGTAATATTTTATGCCCAAGTTCAGCCCGACAGACACACCATACACACCCAGCTGTACATAAACTAATAAACGATGTGTATGGTGATTTAAATAAAAACTATAAATTTAATCTAATGATATTTATACAATAAATATGAATATGATCAATGATAATGATAACAAATACAAGTACATATAATTTGATATGAAAATTCAATACTTCTAATAGGATTACAATAAATACTTCTTAATTAGTATTTTAAGAAAAATAATATTAACCTTATCAACGATCCACTTCAAGACAAAGATTCAGTAATCAGGATCATTACTATACAAATGTTCAAGACAATCCAAATATCTTCTATCCAAGATACTGTTCACCGACAATCAATAGGCAAAGTTCTTAGTACCATCAAAGCTCACAACTTGACAAAGCACCACCAGGCCTGGATATAGCAACCCGCAATCTGGAATCTGGAACCTCAGACTCGAACCTCAAACTTGAAACATTAGACAGAAAACCTGAGATGAAAACCTCAGTCATGTAACCTAGAGCTGAGACCCCTAAACAGGGGTCAAGATAATCATTTAAGAATATCTACGAAGGCCAACGATAAGGCTATCCAATATCGGACACAAGAACAAATTCAAGAGTTGAACAGAATAAAGCCTGCTTCAGTCTAACTCTAACAACATGGTGTGAAATGCACCAGACGAGCTCCGACAATTTACGTCATAAAAAATTATGACGAGGCGACAAGGGGAGATCACCTACTAGACACAAATAAAACCAATGTAAATGACGTCATTAATATAGATGAAAACGGTGCTATTCAATACAGAACATTTTGACTCTACAACTAATTCAATAGTTGCAACACTATTCTTGTTCATTTGTAACATTTTCCTAAAAAAAAAACAGCTTTAAATCGTCTTGCTCCTATCCATGTATTCATTACATAATAAGGCTTGTCCTAGAGTCCGAAGATTATTGATAAATTCAGTATTTTCCGCGGTTACACAGCCCCAGATGCGACCTACATACTTTGCCGCACCCAATGCAGCTATAACCACTGTCCGCCGGTGGTGGATTAACATTTTTTTTTCGCCTTTTATGCATTGCCTCCAGCCTGCGCTGAGTACTTTTCAAGTGATAATTGGCTCGCGCAGGCCCAGACCACTCTTTACACTAAATACTGTCCACAGCGGCACAGACGTCTGGACGGCTGAGAACAACAGATAGCTGTAGGTTTGATATCGGGGTTAACATCTCTTAGTCTGGCTGCCAACCAAGCTACAGAGCCCAGTCTGCCCAAAGGAGAAATTGCAATAATGTCATGAAAATAAAACTATTACAATCTAGATCTAGACTAGGTGGAAGTGACGCATAGAAAATGTCGTCGACTTTATAACAGCGAAATCCATTACTCTATGTATTAAATGTAAAATGTTTATCCCTATAGGTTAGCAAACCAAGTATTAATGTAATCTTGAGTGCATATTCCTCCTCTGTCGAGATCAGTATAAAGTAAGGAGCTTTAGAACATGACACAGCTTACGGCGGAGATATTTCTTCAGTACATAGTACAAAGAGATGAGTGTGTTTCTGTACCATTCAGTATCAAAACAGATGGTTCTCGAATTTGAGATGCATATAGTGCGTCCTTAATGTGCACTATTTAATGTCACTGAGAGCCTAAGTCTAGTTCACGTTAACACATTACATTTGGTGAGTGAGATAAGGCCTTTGAGGTCATTTTAGTGAAACATTTACTTTTTGGTGAATGAGATAAGGCCTCCGAGGTCATTTTAGTGAAACATTTACTTTTTGGTGAGTGAGATAAGGCCTCCGATGTCATTTTAGTGAAACATTTACTTTTTGGTGAGTGAGATAAGGCCTCCGAGGTCATTTTAGTGAAACATTTACTTTTTGGTGAGTAAGATACGGCCTCTGAGGTCATTTTAGTGAAACATTTACTTTTTATAAGTGAGATGAGACCTCCGAGGTCATTTTAGTGAAACATTTACTTTTTTGGTGAGTGAGATAAGGCCTCTGAGGTCATTTTAGTGAAACATTTACTTTTTGTTGAGTGAGATAAAGCCTCCTAGGTCATTTTAGTGAAACATTTACTTTTTGGTGAGTGAGCTAAGGCCTACGAGGTCATTTTAGTATAAACATTTACTTTTTGGTGAGTGAGATAAGGCCTACGAGGTCATTTTAGTGAAACATTTACTTTTTGGTGAGTGAGATAAGGCCTACGAGGTCATTTTAGTGAAACATTTACTTTTTGGTGAGTGAGATAAGGCCTACTAGGTCATTTTAGTGAAACATTTACTTTTTGGTGAGTTAGATAAGGCCTTTTAGGTCATTTTAGTGAAAAATTTACTTTTTGGTGAGTGAGAAAAGGTCTCCGAGGTCATTTTAGTGAAACATTTACTTTTTGGTGAGTGAGATAAGGCCTTTTAGGTCATTTTAGTGAAACATCTACTTTTTAATGAGTGAGATATGGCCTCCGAGGTCTATTTAGTGAAACATTTACTTTTTGGTGAGTGAGATAAGGCCTTTAAGGTCATTGTAGTGAAACCTTTAATTTTTGGTGAGTGAGATAAGGCATCCTAGGTCATTTTAGTGAAACCTTTACTTTTTGGTGAGTGAGTTATAAGGCCTCCGAGATAATTGTAGTCATACCTATACTTTTAGGTGAGTGAGATAAGGCCTACGAGGTTATTTTAGTGAAACTTTTACTTTTTGGTGAGTGAGATAAGGCCTCCGAGAATATTTTAGTGAAACATTTACTTTTTTGGTGAGTGAGATAAGGCCTCCGAGGTTATTTTAGTGAAACATTTACTTTTTGGTGAGTGAGATAAGGTCTCGGAGGTCATTTTAGTGAAATATTTACTTTTTGGTGAGTGAGATAAGGCCTCCAACGTCATTTAAGTGAAACATTTACTTTTTGGTGAGTGAGATAAGGCCTACGAGGTCATTTTAGTGAAACATTTACTTTTTGGTGAGTGAGATAAGGCCTACGAGGTCATTTTAGTGAAACATTTACTTTTTGGTGAGTGAGATAAGGCCTTTTAGGTCATTTTAGTGAAACATTTACTTTTTGGTGAGTGAGATAAGGCCTTTGAGGTCATTGTAGTGAAACCTTTAAATTTTGTTGAGTGAGATAAGGCCTCCTAGGTCATTTTAGTGAAACCTTTACTTTTTGGTGAGTGAGTTATAAGGCCTCCGAGATAATTGTAGTGATACCTATACTTTTTAGTGAGTGAGATAAGGCCTCTGAGGTTAGTGTATTGAAACCTTTACTTTTTGGTGAGTGAGATAAGGCCTCTGAGGTTATTGTATTGAAAACTTTACTTTTTGGTGAGTGAGATAAGGCCTCTGAGGTTATTGTATTGAAACCTTTACTTTTTGGTGAGTGAGATAAGGCCTCTGAGGTTATTGTATTGAAACCTTTACTTTTTGGTAAGTGAGATAAGGCCTCTGAGGTTATTGTATTGAAACCTTTACGTTTTGTTGAGTGAGATAAGGCCTCTGAGGTTATTGTATTGAAACCTTTACTTTTTGGTGAGTGAGATAAGGCCTCTGAGGTTATTGTATTGAAACCTTTACTTTTTTGATGATTTTCACGATGAACTAAACAATGTCTAGGACGCTCAGTTGAACTTCAATGTTGCAGTAGCGGAGCTAAGGTATAGGGATAGGCTGTCCAGTGCAGCAGCTCCTAATGATTATTTCATGAATAATATGGTCTTTCTTGTGTGCTAATACAGAATCTTTAACCTTTTCACCTGGCATCTTTTTCTTTTCTTTATCCTTAAATATGAGTACATTTTTTGGCAGAGGCACCCCTGCTTCAGAGATGAATGGTTCTCCCGAATAGTAAAGTTAAGATAGTAATTTAATGTTCTCGGCTTAAGTGTGCAGTCTCCAATGAAAGATCTTTGTTTGTGAGGTAGACTTGTTCATCGTTTATATTAGTTAATACAGGGGCCTTAGCCCAATAGAAGAAAATTAGACTGCATAGCAACGAATCTGTAAAGCCTCGGATCTAGAAAGAAGAATTTTTGTCTGTACTAATCAATGTCTCCAGAGTTTCTACAATTAAAAAAAATATCCCTAACTATTGAGACGGCTTCTCCTCTGGTGCTCCAGCGGGTTTCAATCGCCCTTAAGGGTAGTAGCAGAAAACTATTTCTAAACAACTAAAACTATTTTAAAAGAAAATCAAAGTTAAATAACAATTAACTGTAAATACTATGTAAATATAAAGTCTACATGTATGTTTTAAAACTTTCGATCTATATGAAACCAGTGTACTTAGCAATAATGTAGTCCATGTATTATCCTAACCTTGTCTCATATAAATGTATTGAACAATGAAGTAACAACATAAAGCCTACCATGAGCTAATCTACAGCTTTAATTTAGTCTAAGAACAACTTTAGATTAATCACAGCAGCAAAATAAATACAACTGTAGTTTACATTTCAAACCAAATAGTTTTGTGTTTGTTTGTGTATCTCTACAGTGTTTAGTTTTAGCTGAAACGTTCAAGGATAGGAGCTTAATATGTTATGTGGGAAAGTTTGATGCCTCTCACCTCCTAATGGCCCACACAACATCGTTAGCTACGCCCTTGCAATGTTGCCAACTAAATAAAAGGAAATTGACGTACAAACGAACTCTGGTGTAGACTGGTGTATTGAGACCGATTGTTATAGAAGGCTTTACCACTGACCTGCAATGTCACAACTGTGGGCAGGTAAGACCGATAGCTTGTAGCCAAGTCACAGGTCGTGTCGTCTGCCAACAGGTGTTTCCGAGATATTTCGAGACGCAGGATGTGACGTAACACGTCATATTGTTGTCCCGTGTTACCACTGCTAGACGTTAGTTGCCATTCTTGTTTGTCAACTACGTTCAATCTGCTTGAGAACAAAAAATCAACTTTGTATTAGGTATCTATATTTAGAATGGACACACTCTGATCATGGAACTATACTCATGATCTGAGAGCTACCAACTTTTTATTTCGCAATACAATTTGAAATTTATCAGGATAAAGAAAACACATTTTCGTCCCCTTCCTGGACGATATCTCTATTATCTCCGTTTGCTTTTATCCCTTCCTTGGTTTTTCCTCTCTGTCTTCCTCTCTGTCTTCCTCTCTGTCTTCCTCTCTGTCTCTCTCCCAATATCTAAAGAAATAGATCTCTGCCTAACGAATGACACACAGACCCACAGACCGCTGCAGGTCATAAAATGTTTTCTTAGCTGCAGCCCTTCCATGTGATTGCTCCTCTTTCTTATGGGCACATAATCCCTTTGAAGGAATAGCAATCAAGCAGAGTTATCCCATTTATACGCGAGAAATTCCTCCTTTTTCCCAACCCGATTTGGAACGGAACAAAGAAAGTTGATTGAATTAAGATCTCAATGTTAAACAATACATGTGCCAGGAACTAGAAAATAATATTTCCATGCATCGCATAAAGTGCTGCTGGGTGTGGGGGGGGGGGGGGGAAGTAGGCTTTAAAAATAAATGTATGGGGGGGGGGGAGAAGGGAGAGAAGAAGCTAGGATATTAGATTTAAAAAGTGTTTTGAGCTATTTCAAAAAAAAAAAAAAAAACACAACGCAAACTAAAACTCTATGACCGTTTCACAAGGTTCTGGCAAAGACCTTTCTTTAGGGAACAATACCAGGAAAACAAAGAAGAGGCAGACAAAGAACGCGATGGAAGGAGAACATCAAAGAGTAGACATTCCTGTCTCTGAAAAAAGATTCTGTTTAAGGCACAAGATAGAGAGGAATGGAGAAAAACGTTCGGCAGATCATGTTTGATGCCCCAACGGTAAATGCCGTGAAGTTATACTTATACATCTTTTTCATGGCTCAAACACATTTTGTACGGCACATGTCCAAGTATTTGCGTTTTATTTTTTCTTTGCGGATTTAAGTTTTAGAGTTTGAGTTGGAGTTTTGAGTTTTTGGCACATCGCACAATTAAGGCCATCTCGTGCCCGTAATCCTTCAAGGATTACTCTCCCTTGCTATGACCAGAGCTAAATTCCATACAGTTCAATCATTCAAAGCAAGGAGTAAGTTTCAACACAGAGTCTGAAACCAGATTCATTCATTGCATTTGGAAAGAGTGGAGAGCGAGCAATACGAAGCTATTAAACATTTTCTAAAGATATCCTACTAGCACAGCCTTTCACACTAGTTAACAATGAGGGTTTTTGCTTAAAATCCTTCCTTACATTTGTAAACAGTTGGGCATACCAATGTTTACGCTTTCACAATTTCTCGACATCTGTTCCAGGTCTTTGCTGTTCTTTACGACATCTGTTCCAGGTCTTTGCTGTTCTTTACGACATCTGTTCCAGGTCTTTGCTGTTCTTTACGACATCTGTTCCAGGTCTTTGCTGTTCTTAACGAAAGACAAACTTCTGACTTTGACTTGTACACTTTTAAGTTCCTTTAGAAACGAACACTTTTACATCACAGGCCAAACTTAGACAGGATTAGACAACCATCCATGTGTAAGCCTCCATGCGCTAAAGCCCCGCGTTGAGATTAACCCCTTATAGCATAGTCAATGTATCTGGCAATGTTCTGTAGGGTCTGCTTGTCTCCGTACAGGGCAAGACCCCCGCATGAACCAAGGTTATAAGACCATTAGTATCTTCGAAAACGCTTCTGAGCAGCCTGCAGTCGTTCAAGATGTTGTTAGGCGCTTCCGCGCTGTGCCTTGTGCAGATAAGTCAAACGGGGGTAACTCTCAAACATAATGAAAACAACACAGGCGAAAGGCCGACAATTTAAGATAGTCGACGCTGAGAGCGAAGGTCGAACAAGAAGTTTTATAATAACGAATGGAACTGTCGAATGTCGTCAAGCTAAGTCTCTACTTCAGTTCCTAAAGACGACCTTACTCTAGGGCTGACAAAAGTCTTTTGTGTGTACTTCCTCAATCCTAGTCTTGTGTTTCATTCGTCACTTCATTGTCTCGAGGTTCCCTTTTTATGAAAAAAATAACTTTTCGAACCAAAGTAGGTATCGATCCATAACAATGTGTTCTACTGTCTCGTCTTCCACGAGACAGGGTCGACATCGTGGTTCTCTCGGATCCTAGCGAAGTAGGCTTCTATCGGACAGTGTCCCGTGAGGACACGTGCTCAAGTTCCCTGATCCTTTTTGCCTAGCAGCCACCGCTGACCTTACTGTTTGGGCGTTTAAAAAGCTTCGTACCATTTGGACTTGATCCATTCACAAATCATGGCTTTTGCACTCTAGTATGTCTGCGTCTCCTCTGGAGAATTTAAAACGTTCCAAGCTTCGATAAACTGCCTTCTCGTTTCCTCTTTGTCCAGACTGAGAACCGCATCACCATACGTACCTTGTGTTTTCTTTCTAGGCGCTCCAGGTACGCCATAGCATTTTCCAGTGAAGGTAGGCCAAGTCTCTGAGCTCTCGAGAGCCTGTTAACAGGAGTGTGAGTCTGTAAAGAGGATCAAATTGGCCGGTGTCGCACTTGCTTCTTCAATACGCTTCCGCCTCTGCACAACCGGGCCGTCCTTTTGTTGTAATATTTTAGTGCGGGCAGTGCGCCATATACAATTGTCTTGGCGAGAGGAAAACATGACCTTACAGAACACTGAAATAATCTTCGATCGGTTTTAAATGGAGTTGTGTCTATATTGCAGCGTGTTTTATTTTGTCTTTGCCAACATTGAGTTATTCTATCTCAGTCTGAAATCACATTACAAGAAGGATGTGTGGCCGAGAGGGCCAACCCACTTGCCTACGGTGTGGCCTTCTAGCCAGAAGGATCGAGTTCAAATCCCAACTCGAACAGAGTTGATTTGCTGAGCGATCTCCTCCCCGCCCCCAAACTGGTCCACAGAAGAGATTGGACCACAGCGCTTTGAACATGAAATATGTGGTACATAAAACCAATTTTAAAAAAACATTTTCTATTTGAACTTTATATCCGAGTGTTTGAACGTTAAACTAATGTTTGTGTAACAGCCAGAGTGTCGCAATGAATTGAAGTCGTCTGCACTAAGACTTCCAGCAAACTCCTGCATCAATTGTTCACCGACTTCTTTGTAAACACTTTGAAAGCGAGCATTTCAAAAGTTAAATAAATTTTTTTAAAAAAGCCATTTTTGCATTCACCAAGTAACGACCAACTGTTTTCATGAGTTCTGGCTAGGTGAGAAATGAAGCTGTCCTAATAGACCGAGCTCTCATTAGTTGTGTGGACATGGTTTATTTCTTTGCCGTTGGGGCGTTCACATTTGCAACAAAGAATGCACCAAGCTAATGTGTAAACGTTTGTTTTTCATTAGGGCGTTCACTAATGATCCACTTCTCCAAGATTTCTTTGAACACGTTTTCAACAGAGTCATCTCGAGTTCTTTGAAACTGCAGGGCTAGACTGGATGCAGTGGAAGCAATAAATGGATCTACATAGGTCTGGAAAAAAAATAGGATTAGCGATGAACTTAAACTAAATACACATGTTTCTACACTACTGAATAAATAAATACACATGTTCCTACACTACTGAATAACATGGATCAACACACTGGCCTATATATAACATATCTATAATGGTCTGTTGATCTACATTAGAGGGATGTGAGCTCTTAAAAGCGAAAGTTAATAATGACTCAACCATAGCCATAAATAAATATAGACTGGCCGATTAAAGAGTTTTATGAAACGAAATTTTGTGACTTGCAATTGTGTGTACTTTATTATACAGCATTTATGAGCAGTATAAAAGTTAAGTATTCATATCTATTTCAGCCACACACCTATATATATATATATTGTAAATAAGGAGGCAGTGTAGTTTTGTTTAATCTCTAAGAATGAAGATCATGCAATTTTTCATAATTCGGAAATCCGAATACAATAGATATACATGTTTTCAAGTTACATGAAGTTACTTTCTTCGGCCAGTCTATATTTATTTATGTCTATGGACTCAACAAATAATTCATTGGTTTACTTAGGTCTTATATTTTTTTATCTTTAATTTTAATTTTTCGCATTTCATCTATATGCCACCACCACCCCCCCCCCCACACACACACACACAAACTTTTGTTTTCTCTCCATTGGGATGTTAATTTAAAAAAAAAAAAAATTTAAAAATGTAGGATACTCAATGTAAAAGACATTTTTTTTTTTCGCTTTTTGATTAATTATATAATTTTCAAATATTTACTTAATTCGTTTGCTTATTATTGGTGTTAATAGCAATAGATATTATTTTTTAGCAATTGAAATAATACCAATAATGTTAGACAATATTCTATTTATAAAGAATTTGATAACGTGTGATAGGCCTGGGTTGTGACATGGTAAGTGTGTAACAGGCCAAGTGAGTGACATGCAATGTATGTAACAGGCCAAGTGTGTAACAGGCCAAGTGTGTAACAGGCCAAGTGTGTAACAGGCCAAGTGTGTAACAGGCCAAGTATATAACAGGCCAAGTGTGTAACAGGCCAAGTATGTAACAGGCCAAGTGTGTAACAGGCCAAGTGTGTAACAGGCCAAGTGTGTAACAGGCCAAGTATGTAACAGGCCAAGTATGTAACAGGCCAAGTGTGTAACAAGCCAAGTGAGTGACAGCATGACAGGCCTGAAGTGTTATAGACTGTGTGTGACAGGCCTGGTGTGTGACAGACTAAGCGTGTGACAGGTCTGGTGTGTTAAAGACTTTATGGCATTCCCTTTGTCTTACTGACATAATATTTGACAAGTCAAGAATATGACAATTCTAGTTAATAATAATAGACATGGCGTGAACCATACCGAGTCAGCGAAAAGCATTGTATGTGACTAAGTGTGCTAGACATAGTGTTTGACAGGCCTAGCATATGACAGATATGTTTTCTCCCAGGTCTAGTACATGTCACACGTGGTCTGTGACACGCCCGGTAAGCATTAGGATTTATTAAAAGAAATTTCTATAAATCGAATAAGAACATAAAAATAAAATGTTACTTAACCTTGGTTAGGCCAATAATAGAATATGCATCCTCCGTTTGGGACCCCTCAACTCAAGAAAACATTAAAAAACTGGAACAGACACAAATTAGAGCAGTGAGATTCATAACAAACGAATATTCACATTAGACTAGAGTAACACCTTTAGTAAAATCACTAAATTTAGAAAGCCTTCAGGACAGAAGGCTCAAAAGTAAAGTAGCAATCATACATAAAACACTGAACCATAATCTTCAAATACAAAAACAATATTTAATAAAATACTCTGAAAGACACAAAGATAAAGGCACATTCCTCGTCCCATATGCTAGGACAAATTTGTACAAACACTCCTTCTTCCCTAGTGCTATTAGAGCATGGAATGGGTTGCCTGAGCTAGCCAGGAAAACCAGTGACTTGGCTGAATTTAAGTCATTGGTTAATATGCATGACTAAATGCATGACGCGTAGGACGTAATCATCTTCTTTTTTGAAGTAACGTCTGTATTATATAAGATAAGATAAGGTATGTGAAAGGCCTGGACCGTGAAAGGACTAGAGCGTGAAAGGCCTAGAGCGTTAAGGCCTAGAGTGTGATGTACAATAGAATAATGTCTTTTTCCCATTGTGATAGGCCTTGATCATGTAGTTGTATGATGGCTGTCTGACTTCAACAGATTAATCAGACGCTTTTTAAGTTTCTTATAGGCTACGGGTGTATTAGATGCGTTTGAACTACTTATGAACAAGACCTACACATGAGCAAGATGTAAGAACTAAGTCCAGACCCTTCGATACTTGAATAAAGTTGAATGCATAAAGGCCACAGTCGAGTCTCTGGAATAATATGCTGTCCACTTTAATTTATAACACCAACTGACTAATAATAACATAAATAAATCCACTACTTCGTGACGTCACTAAATGTCGCGTTCAAAGTCCGTCAATTATGGTGCTTCTCTAGACTAAGTGTCTAACAACTTCAAGTTTCTCAACACAAAGCCTAGTGACAATATGAAACAAGAAACTAGTGGAGAACTTTGACATAAGATTAAACGGCGACAGTCTCTATAGGTTGGGTGGATCTGTCTGATGTTAGTTGTGAAGAGGTTTACTGTTTGGTGAGTCTGGTTTCTAGAGAAGACCTTAGGCAGAAGGTGTGGATGTCAGTGACAGATTCAAGTAGACCGTCAGTAGACGCCAAGGGTGACCCTGAAAGAAAAAAAAAAAACACCTTTCGTTCAGGGAATTGATTTTAGTTTTAGTTCACTGCTGTTTTGGACTTGCATGTCTTCAGTCAGATTGACAGGTGACCTTGACAGGAAAAAAAAGGAAAAACAGTTTTTTTTAAATCTCCTCTACTTACACGTAACTACGTACACACACACATATACACACACACAGCCTAACAACTCACATACATTAAACGTATTTACAAACATACTCAACAACTTAGATTGAAGAAAACTTTCTGAGCCGAGAGCTGTGTTTTATGTAAAGCGGATCTAAATACAATTTGGTTCCATTGTCACGTGTCCATATCTCAGCATCTCTGGAGAATTGCAAAACTTTAGTGGGACACTGTCTTCTGTTTTCTAGAACTGCGTTTCTCACACTGAGGTTTGTATACCCTTCAATGTTTCATTCGTGACATTTGACTACAGTTGAGCCTTGATAGTACGACATGTTTTAATCCGACACACTCAGTAATTAGACACGGCACATAGCTAGCTTCAGCTGCAAATGGGTGTGTCGACACACACGCCTCGTCACTTTTTACAATACCTCTATTCAAGTCACACCTTCGTGGAATCTCGGTGGGTGGGAGGACAGCTTACCTCAAAATGGCTCAAACGATTTTCCAAGAAATTTAACAGTTGCTGTATATAGGTGAGAAAAGAATGACTGGCTCGTTGGCCAAACAGTGACAACTCTAGTTCACGGAAGAGTACCAGGAAAAAAAAAAAAAAACGGCAGGCAAAAGAAAGCGATGGGGAGACATTATTATAAAATAGATGTGCCTGTCATCGAAAGATATTCTATTCAAAACAAAAGAACGGTATAAAGAAAGACGGTGACCAGATCATGTGTGGTGCCCCTTCGTTTCAAAAGACTAAGGGATAGAAGATGGTAAACGAGATGAGCTCCATTGAAACAGTAAAAAGAAAAGAAAACAACTAATGGGTTTTTGCTAGTTCAAACTTTGGCTAGCAACAAGGAAGAACTCTCTACTGTGAGGAGAAGAAAGCTGGTTAGGTCATTTTTGAGTGACACGAGTCATTGTCCAATAACATCCTTCAAAACAAGGGCGTAGCCAGAATTTATTTTCGGGGAGGGGATTTGAGGGGGGATTATTTCTCTCCCCCCCCCCAAATATATGTATATATATATATGTGTGTGTGTGTACATAATTAATCTTTATTACATTCTGACCCTTCATTCTTTCGGAAGACGTTTATTGTACCCTACAATAGGTTCTTCCTGAAGTAAGTAGAAAAATTGTAAACTTCGAGCCATTGCCCGCAAGGGAGTCTGGGGGAGCGCCGCGAGCTCTCCTACCGCGGGACAGAGCCCCACCGCCAAGCTCGATTTCCGGTATTGAAAGCCAACAAAATGCATATTCGTAGGTATCTACACTGCATTATCCTGCTATTAAAAGTTTTATTTCAAAAAACCTTATGTGCTATTCTTATTGACTTAGATCCTCCCGCGTCGTTCGGTGCATTGGGCTCCTAGGTGCTTCTACAAAAATCTGTCACAGGCAATGTCTGAAGCCTCTTCCTACCTGCTCTGAGTTGTACTAGGATGTCCCTGTTTGCACTTTTCTCGTAATGGCCTCCATGTCATCGCCTCTTATTATGCGTAATTCATTTTGTCGGAGAACATGTCCCGCAAACCTCGTGCGACGCTCTGTCACAACCTTACTAAGGGGTAGACTCCCAGTTCGGCATAGGATTTCCTTGATTGAGACCCGATCTCTATAACTGACTCCTAAAATCCGTCTTAGCCAACTTTGTTTAGGGACATTTAGTCTTTTTTTCAATTTCGGCAGATGACTATTCATTACACTTTATTAATGGAGCTCAGCCACCGGTAGAAATTTGTAACCTCTCTTGGCTACGCTCATGGAATTAGGTAACTGTAGTTTGCTTTAGATTTTATATCTAAAAGGGAAGTTTATTGTCAAAATCATCTGATTTGGGGGTTTTAAACTAAAAAATCTCTGGATTATTTTTAACAAATTCAAAATCACCTTAGCTACGCTCATAGAATTTGGTGACTGTAGTTAGCGTTAAAATAATATTGAAGAGAGACGTTTTCAAACTCAAATTTCTCTGTAGGGGATTTCTAAACTCAAAACTCTGGAGTTTTTTTTTTTAACTAAAACAAAAAGCCATCTGAAGGAAGGGGGTTTGAGCTCAAAACCCCTTTTGGCTCATAGCATTTTTAATGCGTAATTTGCTTTTTTTTATATTTAAGAGGTATTTTTTACCTTCAAACCCCGCTGAGGGGGGTTCAAACTCAACCTTACATAATACAGAAGTTACTTCGAAAAAGAAGATGATTACGTCCTACTCGTAATGGCTACGCTCATGGCATTTTGAGTGCGTAATTTGCTTTCTTTTTATATTGAAGAGGTATTTTTTAGCTTTAAACCCCGCTGGAGGGGGGGTTTAAACACAAAATGCCCTTTGGCTACGCTCATATTGCTTTTTTTTATATTGAAGAGGTGGTTTTTAGCTGCAAACCCCGCTGGAGGGGGTTTTAAACACAAAAACCCTCTTTGATACGCTCATAGAATCTGGTGACTGATGTATGGATAGTCTTATATTGAAGAGGGTGATTTATCGTAAATTTCGGAGGGTGTTTTTAAATCAAAATCGTGCTTAGCTATGCTCTTGGAATTTGGGGATTGTCGTTTGCATTATTTTTTTAAATTTTTTTTTAATAGAAGAGGGGAGTTTTAAAAAAAACCCTTGGCTGCGCTCGGGCAAGTGATGGTCATGTATTAAAATTCCACCTAAAATAAACAAATTCAAAGCAAAAACTCAGTCACATTATTTCGGCGGGGGTGGAGTTTGAACCCCAAACCCCCCCCCCCTCCGGCTACGCCAATAATAGAGACGCACCATAATTGACGGCATTTGAACGCGACTAGTGACGTTATGACTTAGTTGGGTTTAGAGGTTACCTAGAGACATAAAGTGAGTGGGTGATAGGATTTCTTAGGGATAACACGTATTTATCAACAGAGACTCCACTGTGGCCTTTTGCTGTATTAAACCATCATCTGAATTGTCTAACGTTTGGACTTATCTTTTTCACTTGTTACCTTTGTGTGTGTGTCTACGTTTTGTTGGTTAGTGGCATTGAATACACCCGCATAAGAAACCCAGACATCTCCAGAGTAATCTGTCGAAGTCAGACAGGCATCACTAACTACAAGACAAATAGGCTCATCATATTATATATATATATATATATATATATATATATATATAGTGCTTTATTCAATAAGAATATATATGTAATGTTCTTATTAAATAAAGCACTTTGAAACTTAAAAGACAACAAGTTGTTTTCAAGCAATATTTCAGGAAGAAAAGACACAAGAAGGTGGTTCCAGTATTGTGTTTGTTAAAACAGGAAGTACATTACCTAGGTGCACTGGGTCAAAAATACGCGAAAACGCGCACTGAACGTAAATACATTTTAAGCGTCCATAAATTTCTGTCAGAACGTACAGTTGAGCCGTGCAGACAACATAATTACAAGTTAATCAAACAAAAGAGTGTTGTCTACAGTTGTCTTCAAAAAGGAAGTATCTGTAAGGGTCCCACTAGACACAGTTCTGGCAAGAATCAAATAGTGTTGTTGTTGTTTCGTTCCCCTGCCACGTTCACCTGGTGGATATAAGGTCATTTGTTTTGTTCTGGTGGACATGTTCCTTCTAGTTGTTATGTGAAGTCATTGATCAGTCATTGATCAGTCATTGATCAGTCATTGATACTATGTCGACCCCCCCCCACCCCAACTCTCCAAAATATAGTCGAATGGCATTGGATTGGAGTCGCACTTTTGTAGAGAAAACAAACAAAAGTCTAGCAGTCTAGAATTGACGTCATAGATGTCAAAGTTAAGTGCTCTTCTTTCAATCCCAGAAGTCCTTGGAACAGAAGATCTAACGTTTTGGAGGGCAACGATTAATAATTTCTCAGAATCCAGAACTGAGTGGAAGACTTCAGACTACAACCTCGACCAAGAAAAAAAAGTCCGGATCTTAACTTTATACTGCCACAATCACCTGTTTCAGTGCATGTTTGTAGTTGTCATTGTGTCTATGCTGAGTGAGAAAGTTATACAGAGAGATGAAGAGAGAAAGAGAGGGGGAACCAGTGAGAGAGAGAAAGAGTGAGAGAGAGAGAGAAGAGTGAGAGCGCGAAAGAGTGAGAGAGAGAGAAAGAAAAAGAGAGAGTTAGAGGGAGAAAGAGAGAAAGAATAGTGAGACAGGGAAAGAGTGACAGAGTCAAAGAGTGACAGAGAGTCAAAGAGTTACAGAGAGAGAGAGAGAGGGCTGAGAAGAAAGATTGAGGGAGAGAGGAAGAGAGAGAGAGAGAGAGAGTTAGAGTGTGTGAGAGTGAATGAAAGAGTGAGAGTAAAAAGTGAAATAAAGAGAGAGAGATAAAGAGGAAATGAGAGTAATAGAAATAGAGAGAGAAAGAGTAAGAAAGAGATGAAATATAAAAAAAGATGCTTTAAATGAAAATTAGCTACGCCAAACAAACGCTAATGAATATACATTAATATTAATGCCACCCGGATACAGTCCACTTAGATTTCGATTTTTTTTTTGGCCACGCATCAACAATTTCAACATGTAAGTAGTTTTACTTATTGACTTGAGTTTGTGGTGGAGTGTCGACAGATGCGAGCAGCTTCATTACATTCGATTAATGATTCGATCATGATTTAATGTTATGTTTTGGCGCCAATAATTCTATGTTTCCAAGAACTCATGATTAGAGAAGTTGTGTACAAATGTGTTAGCGTACACTGACCCAGACATTGTACTCTATCTATTCTTATCTTATAGCTTACATAGATTACAGTACAGGAGTTACTTCAACAAAAAAAAAAGTAACATATTTTTATTATTTTATTTTTTTTTACTATTGGCATTAACTTAAAAGAAAGAGAATATGAAAAATTCATAAAGCAGTGTTTCTCAAACATTTTCAAGTGACTCCAAAAGTTTTTTTTCCTTCTTTTTGAGCTTCAGAAATACATACTCTTTATGTGTACACCATCATAGTAATAACAAGGTTACAAAGACAGTTTGTGTGGAAACATAAACTCAAAATCGGCCCCCGAAGTGGTTCACCGGAATCTTCACCAGGATTCGAACACGGGACTTCCATTTTCAAGTGCTTTACCCATCAGCCAAAGCATCTCCATATATTCATTTAGCGTACACTTATATTTTTTTTTAAATAATAATTATTAACCTTATCCATACATTCAAAATTAATACCATGTCACATTGTAATAAAGAGAAACTAAAAAAGATTTAGTCTTCTTACAAAATTAGATAAATTGGCAACACGACCTAGATTAGTTTAGGTAGTGAGCTAGCTACATGTGTGTACAAATGACTTGACAAGACTTTCTCCTCGCAAATAAAACATTAATATCTCCGTTTTCATTGGTCATACAAACTAGACCTAGATCTAGCTAGATCTACACCTAGTTCTAGATCTAAATATAGATTCAAGATCTAAGTCTAGGTCTAGATCTAGAACTGTCAAGTGTAGGCCCCTGAAATGAGTATATGTCAAAACTGCGCGCTATAAAAGTAGTTTGTTATTTTTTAAAACTTATAACTAAAACGAAGTTCGTATCGAAATTCTTTTTTTTTAAGAATATCATTTGAATCAGTATTCTATTCATTGAGTTAGTTAATAAATGGAAAATTTATTTTATAATGATCCATTGATACTTTTTCAATTTTTCGACAAATTTTTTTACCAATGCACGAATCTATGAATGAAGCTTACTTTATTAATGAAGAAGTCTGTGACCTTTTTAAAAGACTTACCTTCCCTGAAGATTTTCATTTAAAAGTTGTGTATTTGTTTGAAAAATCTGCTTGCATAGATAATTTTAAAAATTGCTTACTTTATTAATGAAGAAGTCTGTGACCTTTTTAAAAGACTTACCTTCCCTGAAGATTTTCATTTAAAAGTTGTGTATTTGTTTGAAAAATCTGCTTGCATAGATAATTTTAAAAATTAGATGGTTCACTTTCGGAAAAGAAAAATGTAGCCGTTGCATCAGAACTTTGAATGATCACATTCTAAAATATCATGATGTCCAATTTTCATTTTCTCTTCTAGTTTCTGAAATCTAAACGGAACAGACAGACGGACAGACAGGCCACTCAAAACTAATAGCGTCTTTTCTCTTTTCGGGGGCCGCTAATAAAGGTGAAACTAAGTTAAATAAAAATGAGTTGGCACTGGACATTCGAGGTAGATATAGCGCATTTGTGTTTCTCATAACAGGATTTTCGTGTTAACCAAGACTTCTTGAAGCTGGACTAGTTCTGCCATATAAAGTCGTCAACAGATCGTTTTTATGATATATCGTTAAGCAGGGTGTCATGTGACCAGCACAACGACCAACTTCCCTAACTAGCATCTGGTACCATTAAAAATGAGTGGACATAAAAACCTTTAAGTTATTCTCAAATCCTAGTCTTCACTGGGATGTTCGAACTCGCGACCCCTCAGTTTTTCGGCTTAGCTCTGCGCCACACGACTTTTAAGAGGAGACAAGAATTTAAAACCGATACCATCTTTATGTCTGTCTTTTTTAATTCAACCAATACGTCTAATTAGAATAAGATCGATGTCCAATAAGCTTTGTCCGCTATAGCTCATATATATTAGGAATAGTCGAAGCTCCTATTCCTTCCCACAATGCCTGCACCCGCCTTAGGTCGGGTACCGCTGACTTAAAAAGTTCACAAAAGAATATTTAAAAACAAGAAAAATATAAAACTATATCTACAAATAATGTAAAAGCTATTTCCCTTATTCAATATCAAACAAAATAATTAATTACCTATAATTAATTGACTAATTGAGTATTTTTGTTTATGGATTCATGTTTTGTTAGGTACAATAAATAATTGTTTAAAGTATCAACTTGATCGGAGAATGCGTGAGGGAGAACTAGCGGTAACAATTATTTATGGGGACTAAACCCAACAAATTTAACCACATCTGTCAATACTGAAGTATTAGTTTCCCTTGTTGCTATTAAACAAAATATTGAATTACCAGTATATATTTGTCTAACTTGCTACTTTTATAGATTCATGTCTTGTCTATGTCAATGAATAATTGTGCGAGGTTTCAATTTCATACGAGAACGGGTGTGGGAGACATAATGTGTACACACTTTTTAACCGGACAGACGGACAGAATGAGTTGATATAATCTTTGTAAAAACTAACAACTTTGAATCTGTTGTATCATATTGCAAAAATTTGAGTTTTGCATGACGTCATGGATAACACCAACTGCTCATTCTCCATCACGTGCAAGCTGTAATAGAATAACACACAAAAAGGGGAGACGAAAGACATTGCATTCGTTGCCCGGAGTAAACTCCCTTTGATTTCATAATATTAGAGACTGCAAACCATTATTCAACGTCAGGCCATTTTGTTGAAGATGCATGACGTCTGGCGCAATGGATGGTGGGTTAAGCGTTGAAGGGGGATCAGCCTCCACAGTTGGACACTTTAGCGTGAGTTAAGAATGACATAAACTCCACCGCCCCTTCTCCCTTTCCCCCCTTTTATCGATACCCTGTCTGTCCGAGAGACATACTAAGAGGTTCTATTTGCATTTCAACGGACGTCATTGCTCCGTATTTTAGAAACTTCAATTTACTTTAAGTAGGTAAATAAGTAGCCAAGAGGTTTGAGACAGAGGACGAATGAATCAACGAGTGGCAGATAGATCAGAGGTTCCTTGCCATGGAAAAATGAGGGCTAAAGATGCCCCAGGGTGACATTCCAATCGTGTCGTCTTTATTTCAATGTACGTAGTAACAAGTTTTTTTCTGAGAAGAACAGGTGAAAATAAACTAACACTAAGTTGTTAAAATTTTAAAAAGGGTTTTGACACTTGACCAATGAAAAGTGTGGCTTGTTTGGTTGTGAGAGACTTCTAGACACTTGACCAATGAAAAGTGTGGCTTGTTTTCATCCAAAGAAAACATGAGTTATGTCTAAGTTTTTCTAACGATTCATAAAAGCAGTTATCATTGGCAAGGCTTATCAATGTCTCAAGTAATATTTGTATCTACATGGATGGGGACAAACGTAAGGTGGAACCTAAACAAGGAAAATATTTTTTTATAAACTATTCTTTCTTTATGAAGCTGATGACTTTCTTATGAGCGATAACTTTGTTATTATTTACTAATGAATGATAAATTTAAAAAAAAAAGTGGAATATTTTTTGTACCTCTCCCCAATTCCACCCCACTCCCCCTAAAAATGTCCTGGTTAGGCGAATGTATAAATCTTGTCAGTGTATATAAAATTCTAGTTTCGTGATCCACATTTAAACATAGTAATATTAAAAAGACATTAGTTTAGACCAGAATATCTGATATAGAGATATGGTATAGTCTAATATCTAGGAAAATCATTAGAGCCGTTTTCGAGATCTTTGTCCACCCAGTATCCAGTTAGTGTGAAGAGTTATCAAGCTGATAAGAGGAATAGTAAAATAAGAAAAATATTTAAAAAATCATGTTTTAATAGGTACAAATCTCTCTTTGTTTTAAATCGTGAGCTGCGGGTACAAACTAGAATATATTTGCTTTGTTTTATTTTAGCGCAAGCAAAAATTTATATTAATAATTATAATTTTTTTTTTGAAGTTAAGTGACTGATTTATACCTTTTACATCAAGGTTATAAATAGATATAAATTCATTTGAATCCAGGTCATCAGTGAAAGACCCACAGTCACTTAATTTAAATACATAGAATAAACATACAAAAACACCATACAATGGCACACATGCGAAAGTCATACAGATATAGTACACTCCGCATATACCCAAATAATAAGGAACACGATACACAGTATGTCATTCAAATACACAGCATGTCATTGAAATACACATGTCATTCAAATACACAACATGTCATTGAAATACACATGTCATTCAAATACACAACATGTCATTGAAATACTCATGTCATTTAAATACACAAAATGTCATTGAAATACATATGGCATTCAAATACACAGCATGTCATTGAAATACACATGTCATTCAAATACACAGCATGTCATTGAAATACACATGTCATTCAAATACACAGCATGTACTTCAAATACACATGTCATTCAAATACACAGCATGTACTTCAAATACACATGTCATTCAAATACACAGCATGTACTTCAAATACACATGTCATCCAAATACACAGCATGTAATTCAAATACACATGTCATTCAAATACACAGCATGTAATTCAAATACAATACTTGCACACGTATATCTACCATTTGACACCTTACATGCACCGCACATTACACCACACGCACACCACCAATAGGATTTGTGTCTTTAAAAGCAGATTTTTTTTTCATATGCGCCACCAATTTTATTTTTTTTTGCCTCCTAAGTTGTTGTTTTTTTTTTACACATTCGTTGAATTAGATCATTGTTAGGATAAACTGCCATACAGCACGCACCTGTCACATGTTTCAATACCTCCCCTTCCCCGCACCTCGCTGTACGAGCAGACAGACAAACTGAGCATCAGTGCATGCAATACGAGCTCACGCAGTCAGTAGGACAGACTAAATTTAGAGCAACTCCTATCTCTCAGCTGTAAACAGTTCAAGATTCTAATCTAACGGTTTGAGGCTTTGATTGCTGTCTCGTTCTGGAACAAATACAGATTTCCGCTGGGTAAATGGTACATACCGATTAGAAAAAGATTTTTACAGGGCTCCGCTATTTTGACCAAAACTGGTGTATCCGCTGTTATGAAGTGTGTGAGTGTGAGTTTGTATTGGCTGAATAGATTCTGATGGGACAATGAGTAAGATCATCCAAGATAAGGTTTAAACAGAGGGTGTAGTGATGATGTCAGTCATTTGGTGTTTGCTGTTGAAGTTGGTATTTAAGTCGGTGTTAAAGTTGGTGTTAAAGTTGGTGTTGAAGTTGGTGTTGAAGTTACTGTTTAAATTGGTAATGAAGTGGGTGTTTAAGTTGGTATTGAAGTTGGTGTTGAAGTTGGTGTTCAAGTTGGTGTTGAAGACACAGGTGGAAGAAGACCACGTCTGAAAAGCAGTTTCTCGGAAATGAATTGAATTAAGTCGTGCGACATATTGTCACTGCATTTGTTATTGAGTTGAAGAGTTCCATACATGGCGAAACAAACAATGTATACTAGCTGGCTATTTAGTGTAGCCGGTGTACAAAATAACAAGAAGTGTTGATAAGCTATTTGTTTTTTTTAGAGCCACAGGATCATTTGTGTGTACATTCGGAATACATTTTTTTTGCCAGTTATTTAGTTGGCAATTTTGAAGTTCAATCTCAAACCTTGACTTTGTTTAGTTTATCTTGAAAATCTCCAATTTAGATTTGTAAAAGAAAAAGTAAAAAATGTCACGTAGCATAAAGCAGCTGTTGCATTAAGTTTATTTTTAGTTTCTGCAAGCATCGACTGACCAAGGTCAAGATTGATTGTCGACGTGTTCATGGAACAAGCATGATTTCTTGCAACAGACGCGGAGAAGTGAAGTCCATAAAAGGAGCGAGATTTATTTGTTTCTAGTTGACTGTTGCTAACTATAGATAATAGATAATAAAACGTTTTTGAATAAGAGGAAAGTCAGTTGTAGTTATGAGCTTGAAGGAAGAGAGTTAACTTCTTTAATTATATTGTACAGTCTGTACGTTTTATTTATTAAGGTGATTCCTAATTCCAGAATTAAAGCTTTGTATTTATTATTCGGTAAACTTCGTTGTTTGAATGAATAGTTCGCGTTGGAATCTCCGTCATAACGATATTATTTGGGTGTCTCAGTAATTATTTAAAATAGAAACCTATACTTCATTATAACACTAGAAACCCATTGTCTGATCAACACAATCTTAGAGTAACATCAAGACATCTTCATATCTAGCACTCAAATAGAAATGATCGTTACAGAACCTTTGTTTTGTTTCAAATAAAGTGTTTCCTGAGCTGTATTCAAGTTTATGCCAAATAATTAATGAATTATTACTTCTACTACGGCTAATTGGATTAATTGTCATGAGCTGCGATCCAGCGGCCACCAACAACAACATTTTCCATTTTAACAGTTATCAGCGTTGAGTGCCTATGTACTATCTAAAACAATGTTACATATTCAGCTCGTTTATGTTAATTTTTAATTAATTAATTAGACTAGGTATTAAATATAATAAGACTCGGCGTGTTACTTCAGAAATTTTGAACACATCGGGTCTTTCGATAGTGTTAGGTCCTGAGAGAGATAACCCTGGTTCTAGTAGGATCTGTAATTCAAGAAACTAAGTCTCAACTTCAAGATTTTCAGATGATGAGATTGATTAAATATAAAAACAAAATTGAAAGCTTAAAACTCTGTTGACCAAAATAAATCGCGTGTACATATTTTTTTTTGTTTCACATCCATTAAATTGATTTTTATTTCTGTGCGGCGACAATAATAAAATAAAAACTTTGTTGAATGTCATCTTGACATAGTGCTAGAGAGCCATTCAATTTTATTTTCTTATATTTTATACTTTTTTTTCTTCGGTTAATTGTCCTTGAAGGAAATGTTAATCGATCGAGATCTACACAGCAACTTGAGTCAATTAATTTTGTCCAAGCACAACACCGAGCTAATTTAATGCAAGTTTATGAATGTATAATTGAAATTCTTCAACTTTCTACCTCTCTCAATACATGAATGTTTCCGTTGTGTTTCATTTCGTTGTTTTTTCCCCTAAATAAATTTGAATATTTTAAACCCGGAGATGGATGCGTGTTGAAATATCATACAATCCGGTCTATGGTGGGTTCGTATTGGCCCTCATTATTTGTAAATGTTTAATTTGGTGTGTATCGACATCTGAGCAATGACATTTAATGGAAAACACTTGTATTTGTAAATGTACTATGCAGTTAATAATACTAATCTCTGTACTATATGGTATTATATATCACGTCTCGTAATAAATATGTATTAATGGGTCTTCAATATTTCTCTCACTAATAATTTCAGGTAATGATGCTCCAAATTCTGTTATACCGGAGATACTAGTTGGGTAAAGAAATAACAAAAATACTCTTTTTTTTTTATTTAATATCTTTAGTACAGATCACAGAAAAAGATTTATAATGCACTATAAAACGCAATATAAATTGAATATCAATTATAGATTCACATTACTAGCAGTTTAATTTTTTTTAATAACCTCGTTATTATCTTCCCTTGTTTAATATACCCTGACCAAAACTAGCTTATCCCACATAATAGAAGTGGGAACTCTTTATTTGGCTATAGATCTACACAATTTCTAGAACTATGGGAAATCTATTTGGCTACTTTTTAGTGCTGTGGGAAAATTAATCAGCTTCTCTCAACTAATTTGTAAATCAACAGCTTGTTTACACATCTTATGTGACATTGACGCCTACACTACGTGACAGTGATATTTTTATATGTAAATAGGATGGTAGGCTATTTGAAATCTCAATGCGTACAAATAATTCACTGAATATAGTATACGAGCCTACCCGCGGCGTAGCATACTCTCCCCCCCCCCCTTTCTTTTTTGTTTCTGAGCCTTGCTCTCTGTTACTGCGAAAGTTACGTGGGGTAACTCTAGTCCGACTTGCAGAACTAAAAAAAAATATCTTTCTATGACTTTTTCATAGTGGTGTCCCGCATGGTTTGGCCACGAAGCGAGATATATATATATATATAGATTCATAATACACAGGAGCGAGAAGCCGTATCAGCGCGTTTCATGCTAATAAGCATCTGTTTTCATCATTTGGGCCTGCTTCTCTGTGTTACGTAAAGTGGAAGTAAGGCGGGCCCGCAGGAGCCGCCTACGGGCTACTGAAGCAGAAACTCGCTTTATTAACTTGTTAATAGATTAAAGTATAATGACCTTTTTCAAATGATGTTTGTTTTTTATTTTATTTGCTTTTCACGAGCACTCTAAATATTTACACATGATAATGGGCGTAACATTTGAAAAGCCTTGTTCTATCGATTATCTTTTCAAAGATCAATAGTTTTATCTTACGGCTAAAATGTTTTTGATGTCACGCATGTACGAAACTAAACAAAATAATAAAGAGAGCTAAAATAAATATTCCATTTTCTTCTTCTCTTACGCTCTTGTTCTCTTATGGGCTCAGATAATTAGTTCTAAATCTGGGATGAACTCAGTAGTGGTATCCAGATAAAGCAGCTCTCCATAAGGACGACGTTGTTTGTTTTTCGTGTTTTGGATGTTCTTTCAAAGTCGAAGTATATTACATTTTAGCCCAAACCTGCCACTGGAAGGCGGGGGATGGCGGAGGGCAGGGTTTGAAACCGGGGCCATCAAGCTTATAGAACGACAGTCCAGAGCACATACAGCATTCATTCATGTATAGTTTTTAATAAGCTTATATCAACTCACCACGTTAGTATGTCTGGTATAAAGTTTGCACACGTTATTTCTCCCACACCCAATCTCGGATCAAATTGAAATTTCGCACAATTATTGCTTGTAACTGACAAAACATGATTCAATAAAAAAAAAAAAACAACAACCAATTAGTTATTTAGCTATTTGTTATTGATTATTTAATTTGTTTGTATGTACTTGACAGATTGCTGACTAGCAGTACTAAAGCCCTAGTCTACCGGACCTGTGTGTTGAGCACCTTGCTGTACGGAAGTGAAACATGGTCAACCTACTCATGGCAGGAAAAAAAGCTGAATGTCTTCCACCTCCGATGCCTAAGGCGGATCTTTAAAATAAGGTGGCAAGATAAGATAACCAATGAGGAAGTGCTACATAGAGCAGGATGCCAGGACATCCGCTCTGTTATCAGCAGCAGACGCCTTGGCTGGCTTGGCCACGTTCGTAGAATGCCAGTAGGTCGACTTCCACAGGACATCCTGTATGGCGATCTAATAGAAGGCATGAGAGCCGCTGGTCGCCCACTTTTACGTTAAACGGATGTATGCAAACGCGACATGAAGCTCTTCAAAATCGACACTGGCAACTGGGTAGAGGTGGCACTGGACAGATCCACATGGAGAGAGAGATAAAGGAAGGGTCACAGATTGCAGATGTCATACACAACAGAAGCAGAAAGAAGGGTGAAAATGCAACGGCGCCTGGTGATTATATATGCCCAACCTGCGATCGCAGCTGTGTATCAAGGATTGGCCTCTTTAGTCACGCAAGAAGCTGCAAAGGGAAAAGATCGTCTCTCGAGACGTAAAATGCCACAGACTTGACAGATGTGGTGGTAAAAGATGAATCAGTCCCCATTATACATCTTGGGTACATGACATTAGTTTGGGGAAAGTAACTTGGCACAACGACATGACACCCTCGTTAACCGTAGGCCACTGAAACATGACCTTTACATCATCTGCCCTATAGAGAATAAGGTCTGAAATGGGAACTTTACTTTTTTTTATACTTTGTGTAGAAAATTAGTTCTTCGCTTAAACTATAAAAGTAGATCAATACATGGCATAGAAGACCAACCACGTGCTTGAGATAACCAACTAAATTACAAAAAAAAAAAAATATGTAGATATCTAAGGCAAGAGTATAACTTTCGAGATATTGGAGTCGTTGTAAGAACAGGTCTTTAGGGCTAAGATCTGACCTTTGGTTTGCCTTGTATAGCATACGGATGTCTTCACTACAGACCGACACTGCATGATTAACATTGGATCCTTAGGTCTGGGAGAAATTACTCTTCAGTCGGTCGATACAAAGTCCCTGGCGCGACACATGGTTTCAGACTGTTTCAGAGAAAGGAATTATAAGGATTTCGGTTCAATACAAATCTAGACTTACATTTTAACAGTATAGAAAGTAACGTTTACATTACCAATGTTTAGGATTGGTACAATGGAATAATGTGATTGATGTGGATACCATGCGTATGTAATTGAATCAGATCAAGACCGGCCTTAGGTATTGCGGGGCCAAATGGATGCTTGCGAGGCCCATCTTCTAATTTCTTTTTTTTTACAATAGTAACTATTACTATTAACATGATCATTAATAGCTATAATATATCCAGGCGCGGGGCCTAGTGGGCAATCTGTCAAATCGGCTAAGTCCGGCCCTGAACCAAATGACCCAATATCCAACTGTAGGGGGAGATTCTTGTGTATGTGAATTCCTCTTTACGAAATAAAACATTTCAGTTCCTCAAAATGAACAAATTTCACACACACTAAATATATCAAGCAATAATACAAATTATAATCCTGATTCTATAATAATTAACAGAAGAAGATTTAACATGAAGATTGGAGATTGAACAGATAGATTTTAGGCCCCAGTATAAGTTTGTCTTCCCAATCTTATCTTATCTATTACAGACGTTACTTCAAAAATATGATAAATGCGTCCTACGCATTTCATTTAACAATCTAGTCATGCATGTTAACCGATAACTTAAACTCTGCTAAGTCGTTAGTTTTCCTGGCTGATTCAGGCAACCCAATCCATTCTCTATTGGTACTAGGGAAGAAGGAGCACGTGTACGGATTTGTTCTAGCGTATGGAATAAGAAATGTGTCTTTATCTTTGTGCCCTCTGAGTATTTCATTAGGTTTTCTTTTCTATTTATAAATTATGGTTTAGTGTTTTATGTATTACAGGTCCCCAAACTCAAAATTATCTGGTACTGGATACCAATTATCTCCCTTTCGTTAATGTACTCTTCTGTGAAGAATGTAGACCATATATTCTCCTACTTTTTTAGTTCATGAACCCCTTTACATGAACCCAATTGATATTGACGGACCCCAAAGGCAGCCTTATTTGTCAGCCCAATGTCGCACATTTTTTAAGGCCACAGCATAGACGAAAACTCCGCATTCGTATGTCCTTTTCGCTCTGTGCTATTCACAATGACTTATGAATAGGTCTATTTGAAGCCCGAAGCGTCACACATTTTTGCTGATCACGGTCGCCTTTGTAAGTTATAAATCCAAATTGTAAACATTCGGAAGCACATTAACGTAGTTTTGCCTTACGTGGTGCGGCCTCGTGTCTCAGTTCATTGTGTCACTATTTCAACTACACCCTGTGCTCTTTTCAGGTGTCTAATTAAAAGATTCACAAATATATTGTAATAACTTAAGTGAGGCAACTCAACGAGGCACATATATGTTTATTTACACGACATCACAGGTACACAAAACAACATCTATCTTAGGCACAGTCTTTTCACTTCGGCTCTCAACTTGGGCGGAAATCGTTCTATTTCTTCCTAATGTTGACATCCTTCTCAGTCTAGTTTATCACAGTGCGCACCTTCTAGCTTAGATGGCGGTGCGCATGGCAGAGTTATAACAGTATCCATAAAATATTGGTTATGAAAAAAAAAAACAATTTGACAAACACGTCCTACCACTGTATAACTTAGTAATTATACCTAAAATGTGTACAATAAATAACCCAGACTGGTGTTGGTAGGTCGCGGTGTCTCTGGGTCATCGGTTAGAAACTCTATATCGAAAATTGTCCGACTTGTTTGAATGGCGTGATAAAGCCGAAAACTTGAAAGAACTTCATTGATGAGTTTGTAATTGAAGAAGTTTGATATTCATCCACTAAAAAAATGTTAGAGGACTGATAACAATGATTGTTGTTTTGCCAAGCTGAGTCAACAATGAGATCGTCCTAGGATGGCTCGTAAACACTAGTGAGAAGCGAGTTGATTATTATTTAAATTACCATTTGAATGAAAAAGCTTTTAGCGAAGAAGTTGTTTTGATTGTATACAATTTTCATCTTTCTGAGAGCCTTCTAAGGACATCTCGCGGACCCCTGGTGAAGCGCGTACCACAGTTTGAGACTTGACAGTTCTCTGGTAACCTGGACTCGTACCCCAAGAGACAAGTTTATAATTTTAAAATAAATCGCTTATTCATCAAAAATGAATTGTATTCATTAGAGAACTGATATGATAAACTCATGTCAGATTTGATTAACTCGTTCAACTATTCCTTTTTAAATATAAATGTATTTGAGACTCTGCTGAACAGCAGTTGATTCCAAACGCGAGTTGTAAAGTTTTAAGTTCCAATAGAGATCGGACGTTTTTATAAGACATGTGACATCAGGTTGAATCTTTGATGTCATGTTGAAAGCTGACTTTAAGACGGTCTCTGGTGTCAGCCAATTGATGCTCTTGTTACTCAATGACATCGAAACAACAGGGGCGGTCTTAGCGATGGGCCTCGGAATATTTGCACGATGAGCTGACGGTAACAAAGTATTCTATTTATCGCGAGGTCCCTTATGGAGCGTAGCCTGGGGCGCTTGTTCCATTCGCCACCCCCTAAACCCACCTCTGAGAATAAAGGATTTCTGCTATTGATCAATGAATCGTTAATGAAAAAAATATTTTCTTTTGAGTCGTTCAATATTTCAAATGTTATTTCATTCAGATATTATTATTATAGGATACACTTGGCCAGGCAGAGAACTGAAAGGAAAAAACTTTTACTTACTCAGCCTTCTTGCTTACAGCCCTTCTGCCCTTTTGTAGTATTTCAACACTAGGCCCTGTCCTGTGCTTTATTTTTTTTATCTTGTTCCACCTGTCGGGTAGAAGAACATTCTGTTACCATGACAACATTTTCTGTTTTCTTGTGTCGGCTTTCTGTAGCAATAGAAATACTAGCACCCCCTACCAGGCCCTCCTTTATCCTGACTTTAAAAAAAAAGTAAAGTTCCCCTTTCAGACCTGGTGATCTATAGGGCAGATGATAAAGTCATCTGTTTCAGTGGCCTACGGCTAACGAGGGTGTCATGTGGCCAGCACAACGACCAAGCGACTTTACTTTTACCCAACTAATGTCAGGTACCCATTAGAGCTGGGTGGACTCAGGGGCGCCCATAAATCCCGAATAACTTAAAGACATTATTCTTTGATGATAAAAGCAATTAAAACATTAATATATTCACCAGGATTCGAACCTCACTTGGGACAGGCAAAATGGTCCTTGTTGACGTCCCTTGTGTAGCTGCTTTTAGGTATGCATATTACCAACTCTGTTACCTGTTTCCTTAGTCAATTTACTTTAGCATCTTAGTATCGAGCTCACGTTATATAGATCAAGACAGAGCTCTTAGTATGCAATGAAGTGAAGACTTAAGCTAGTTATTAGCTGGGACATGTCACACATCCCACTAAGACATTACCAGAAGACTAAAGACTTAGAGGGATCAATCTCGACCCAAAACAGTGTTCCAAAATTAGCTGCATGACCAGCGAAAATACAAGGTGAATGACTAATCCCTTTGTATCTTCTTAAGTCTACCCCCGTAACACCCTTTTATGTGATCAGAAAACCCAAAACCTAGTTCAAAAATGTTTTAAAGCTGGACCCTGCTAGTCTTGGTGAGCATAGGCCATAATGAGAAAACAACTGTTGGTTTCTTTGTTTGTTGAAAGGTTCTCCTTATAAATGTAGCACAAATGGTTGAACTATTTAATTGATGTATTAAACTACATCCGCCCTTTTTTTTTCATTATCACTGGTGGTAGGGTACTCGGGTTTTGATCTCTTTTTCTTTATTTCATTATCCAAAAAATGCTTAGACTATATCAGCCAACAACTGAAAGTTAATATCCTTTAGAGTTAAAAGCAAGGACCATTAATATATAAGAGATTTACATTGTAACAGTGTTGTGATGTTTAAATTATAGTTATGCAGAATTTTATGCTTTTTGTTTTTTATAACTTTTTTTTTAACATTAAAACTGTATTTAAAAAAAAACCCAGCTTAGTCTGAAAACGGACAGATCAATACGATGATAAACGTGAAGCAAAGTAAACATTATTGTCGTCAAAAGTCGAAAGAAATCTCAGGAGAACAAAGAATGAAAAGTACATGGACACAGGACTGAAAAAGATAAATAACAAAAACGATAATTTTGGCCAACAATCTGTCACGCAATGGAGACCGTTAGATACAATTTTATGGTATTTTTGGGTATGATTTACATTAGTTATTGCTGCCACGGACATTATGATTCAATGTTCTTTTTGAAAATTTTATTAGAAAAAAAATGATGAGAATTGTGCAAATCAAAAATCTTGTTTTTTTCTTCTTTATTTCAATACCTCTCGTGGTTTCCTGGAAACTAAAACTTTCTGGGTGGGTAGGCTCAAAAACCTGGACACGAATCTTCAAAACGGCTCAAACGATTTTCATTAAAATTCGACATTATGGTTGGAAAAAGAATAGCAAGCTCCGTTTAAAGCTTTTAAACAAAGAATACTGATGAGGCAAGTGATAGGATCATAGCGTATTAAGAAAGCTTGCAATTGGTAAAAATATTTGTAATCGCACGGATTTATTATTGTTAGTCATGATCTACTACAAATGATGCAAACTAATGGATACAACTACGCTTAATATAAGTTTTTTTTTGTTTTTGTTGTTTTTGTTTGTTTAACCCATCAACCCATTGTCTATCAAGTAAAACAACCATCTTGTATCCTAATCACAATGGTGTTTCTTAGAGGCAACGTTAAAGTACATCGTCCTTCTGATAGAATTAGACGTTCTCTCTGACTACTGTTAGATAGAAGACATTGTTAGTGGGGAGGAGAGACTTACGGACAATCAAAGTAACACGTTATTCCTCCAGTCCCTGAAGACTTACGGGCCATGATCAGAGTCCGATGAATAGATTTCTTGGTTGGAGTACCTAACCGGTCCAAGCGCACCATGTTCTCAAATTGTATGTCAATTAGTTACACCATGGACTTATTGCGGGTTTGATAAGTTTACAAAACTTGTTGAGAAAATAGATCGTTAACCTAATAACAATGTAAGTGTAAGATGTTTCCTTTGACCTATACTCACAAAAACTAAGTATTATACAGTAATTATATGAAATTTCACTGAAATAGATTAATTAATGTATATTGATATGTTTGCTCCAGCTTATAGTATCTAAATAGAGATGGTTCTTGTCAGCGCTGCTGGCTATTTATGGAGGCGCGAGACCTCGAGTTCAAATTCAGACTCTTGTAACTTGTTTTTAAACGTTCATTTCTGTAAATAACATGCGGGCTATGAATGTATGCATATAGAGCTCCAGACAGACACAGGTCTTTACATAAAAGCTATCAATCTGTATTTTTTACTATACCTCTACTCAACTCAGAACTTCATGAAGGGTGGGCGGAAGCTAATCTCAAAACGGCACTAACGATTTCCTTAGAAGTTTAACTGTTGATGTATATCGTTGTGAAAAGAAATACTAGATCGTTGATCACACCGAGAGGGAGAGGGAGCGGGGGAAATTTTGTTCCATTGTTTTGAACCAAACATTCATTAGTAATTAAGGGTATATAAATCGCTTTATGAGTTATACAAAGGAGGTATTGTCTTTTTATGAATAAGTCTCTCGTTCAAACCAATTACTTTGTGATTGGTGAAAACTCTAGTTGTTGTTTTTTTTTATAGTTCGCATTGCTGAAAACCAAAATTCCACTCATGTGTCCTGCATTAAAAAATCTATTTTAAAAAAAGAAGGAAAGGATTTTGGTTTGATAAGACCCTAAACTATTTGAGATATGGGCCCCTATATAATCAACATAAGAAATTTAGTCAATTACTCTTTCATCAAAATGATTGAGAATATCCATGGAAACATTTATTGGGAGCCCCCAAACAAGTTGGGTCTTTAAGCTATATATTATGTTGTCTATAGGCAAACCCGGCACTGAAAAAAAATTGTTAGAGGTAGTTAGAACAAAGTTCAAATATAAAGATCGATTAATAGATCTCTAATCATTGTACGATTACGCATTCATGCGCTGAGCCAGGATACAGAACACATTTCTTATTTCATACGGAAAGACTAATTTGTACAAGTACTTATTCTTCCCTAGTGCCATAGGAGTTTTTCCCAAGTGTCATATGAGAATGGTAAGTTTGCTTGAATCAGCCAGGAAAACCAATGAATTATCAATGCTTTAAGTCTATCATTTGTATGTACGACTAGATTAACTCCTAGATACATAGGACCTAATTTTGTTCCTTTTTGAAAATATGAAGATTGCAATTTTATAAAAATAAGAAGATATGTAAACATTTGTTTATATTCAATCAAAATGAAATCTCAATCACAATCTGCGGATTACGTTAAGAACAAATGATGAGATTCTGATTAATGATTTAATAGAAGTCGTGATTGACAGAATATAAATGAAAATAAAAATATGGTTCATTAGAAGAAAACTCTTTCATAAAGTAAAAAAAACAATTGATCTTCCAGACAGGTCCCCCCCCCCCAATCGTTGAACGTTGGGTCACACTAACCTGCTGTGTTATCAGCTAAGCTACTCAGTTTCTCAAACAAACAGAAACCGGATTTTTTTCCCTATTTTGCTTTACTTGGTTTTGAAAAATAAATATTAGTTTATTTTTATCTCGTCATGAAGGTAAAATAATAAGGTGAGTCATCTTTATGCGATGCATCTCATGTGAAAAAAAATTGTTTTGGCACCATTAAGGACATCATTAAAGACAACATTAAGGACACTCCAACTAAGAAGGTACCTGTTCTTCTTCTTTATTGTCATAAGAGTTGAGTCTAAGACTTTTGGAACTCTGGGCCTATGGAAGCTTGTCTGTTTCAACTTTCAACAAGTTTCTGTCTGGGACGGATCCAAGCAGAGGTAAATTTTTACATCCATATTACCGATGGCACTTATTTCAGGATGCTTCGTTTAGAGGCGAGGCCAGGAACCGAGCACACCAGAGAAGCTCCCCCATATTCCTTCTCTGTACCACATCAGCCGTGAGGGTGTCCGCCATAGGGGCGGCCCCTTGAGGAAAGGTGTGTGGCTTATGTTATGTTTGTTGGGGCTTTATTCCATCCCCGTCAGTGCAAGGGAGCTGGTTGTTGGGCACCCCAAGGGGGGAGGGGGTTCTGATTTGCTTCCTTATTGGCCTAATCGTCTCCTCTAGCAGCCGTTTTCAACGGAGCGCCTCGTTGAGGCTGAGAAGCATTGGCCTGAAGCTTGGAAGCTACAGCCCCTTTATCACGAGTTTCGAATGCATATGTATGAAATTTGATTTGTGTTTAATGGATACTATAAATTTTAATTTTACTTCTGGAACTCTCTTACTATAGTCCTGCTTCACGTTTGTTGGGTATTTAAAAAAAATACTTTAATTAGCTTATTGATGAACTTAATTATGGTCTATACATGTGTGCATAATTGAGATAACTATCAAGCACATAAAGCTTCTTGGCTACGAGATGAAATGTGCTTGTAATGTTGTAGATCTATCACCATTGATATTTCAAACCAGATTTGTAACATTCTTTCAGGAAATGCAACAACAGTTCACATTAGATGCTGAGAAATAAAAATGCTCTAATAGAAATATGTTATATTTAATGAGGACACCGAAACAATCCAATGGTGCTATACTTTGGTGTTTGTCTCTTGTTTAGGCTTGATTCCATTTCTTTCTTTTTTAATATTTCTGCCCTTTCCCTGGTCCTTTATACTGGTATCTTATGGTCAAAGAGCTTTATCATCTGATTCAGTCTTATCTTATAATGTCATTTCAGATTTCGCTATAGCTATTTTTTAATTATTTTTTTTTCTTTCTCAAAAGACAATGGATGCATTCAGACGAATGACTGGTGAAGATTGCTCAACAGGCCTACTCCGGAAAGGCAAAGTTTAACACATATTGTGCAAAAAGAAAAAAATGAAGATAGAAGAGTTTTTTTCTTACTCTCTCTTTCTTATCCAAAGCCGCCTCAGCCGTTCGGCTCACTTTAAGGGTCTTTTCAGCATGAGCGCCCTAATTCAATGCTGACGGATCTAGATTTAGATCTAGATAGATAGATAGATAGATAGATAGATAGATAGATAGATAGATAGATAGATAGATAGATAGATAAATAGATAGATAGATAGATGGATAGATAGATAGATAGATAGATAGATAGATAGATAGATAGATAGATAGATAGATAGATAGATAGATAGATAGATAGATAGATAGATAGATAGATAGATAGATAGATGGGTAGATAGATGGATGGATGGATTGATAGATAAATAGATAGATAGATAGATAGATAGATAGATAGATAGATAGATAGATAGATAGATAGATAGATAGATAGATAGATAGATAGATGGGTAGATAGATGGATGGATGGATTGATAGATAAATAGATAGATAGATAGATAGATAGATAGATAGATAGATAGATAGATAGATAGATAGATAGAGGGTATAGATAGATATGGATAGATAGATAAATAGATAGATAGATAGATAGATAGATAGATAGATAGATAGATAGATAGAGATGGATAGATAGATAGATAGATAGATGACGGATCTAGACTTAGATCTAGATAGATAGATAGAGGGTATAGATAGATAGATAGATAGATAGAGGGTATAGATAGATAGATAGATATATGGATGGATGGATGGATGGATGGATGGATAGATAGATAGATAGATAGATAGATATTTGTGAATGTAAGGGTGTATGTAAAGATAGAAATGGTTCCCTCTACTTTTAGAGCAGTCAATAAACATAAAAATGGTTTCCATTACTTGTAGAGCAGACAATAAACATTAAGCTATATTCGCAAACCATATTATGCAAATATGAAGTTTTCATGGTCAAAATGAATGTATGTATATTCTTAAAGTATTTTTTTATCCTAATCAACAAGCTACCCAACTAAATACTTATACGTTCCCATACCTCCCACCTCTTCCACGCTTTATTTACAACTGCTGCAAACATGTCTCAATCCAGCCTGTGTGAAACAGACGATCTAGAAAGAATTGAAAGATGCTTGTCTACAAAACAAGGAAATTAAACCATACATTGAGTTTGGTCGTAAACATGAAACGACATAGCAGGCAAACCGCAAAGTGATTCAGGAGGAGAGCAGGTTCTTAGGAGAGTGTTGGAAAGCAATGTACACACCTCGTGTACAAAACCACAGACATGTGTATACTCCTTAGAGTGGGTCAAGAAATAGTCTATAAAATAAAGCGTGGACACCTGACAGCCAAACGAATGTCGAAATGCAGCATCGGCCATTTGTTATAAATATATTTGGTCAACAAGAAAACATTTTGAAAATATTAATTTAAAAGAAAGCTTAACTGTAATTTTATCGATTAGTTTGGATAAGTCAAGTAATAAAATTTGTAATAGAGATAGACTAACAATAATAAATCTGTAGTGATTATAATTTATATATATATATATATTAATTATTATTATATTAATAATGATTTAAGATTTTAAAGTGTCATTATTACTGAAAAGCTTATTTATGAAAGACAAATTTGTGGTTGTTTTTTTTTTCAAAACGTATGAACCAAATTGTTACACTCTTCTCTAACTGGCCTTCTGTAAACACAAGACATCCAATACAAGAACTTGAGTTTCAAATAACAATGTGGCGGTTTAATCACAAATACTGCCAATACAACACAATTGGCTACACTAACTTCAAATGCTTCCTTGCACTTAACAGAACTGCCTACTAAACACTACAAGTCTCTCATTGTACTGCACTGTCCTTACTGCTTGCTGTCCTGGACTCAAATGCCCTCTCTTACACACTTGTAACTGTAGTTTGTATTATTTTTTATTTTATAGAAAAGGTGGGGGTTTAAACTCAAAACACCCTGGAGGGGGATTTTAAATTCAAAACACCCTGGAGGGGGATTTTAAACTTAAAACACCCTGGAGGGGGGTTAGGGTTTATTTTTATTTTATTTTAGGTGACATTTAAAAAAAATAATTTTTAAATATAACTTTACCAGCGCAGCCAATGGTGTTTTGAGTTTAAAATCCCCCTCCAGGGTGTTTGACACCATGAAATCAATCAAAGTTGTTCTGCTCGTAGGATAATGGTATTGATATATTTTAGTTGGCACCAGTGCTCTTTCACTGTCACGTTCTGAACGTGATTTATTGTGTATGTTTATTTGTACACTTCTCCTAATCCTCCTGGCTACGCCCATGCTACCAAAATATTTGAGTCCAAAATGTATCTGTGCCCAGAAATTTATCTGAACGTTAACAAGCGGGTCAAGCTGACCACACTGGTCGAGTGAGCCAAAGGAGAAGAAAATCATGGCTATTTATAAAGACGACATACCTTCTTCAGGCCTGCTTCCAGTGTGGCATGTGTGACGTCAGACCTGTGACGTGGCAACAGGTTATGACGTCGCAGGTCAGCGTTTAGGCTTACAATAACGATTGGTCCAGGTGTAGCTGAAAAAAAAACAACAACATTTAAATCATCATTGATATGCTTTTGCTGGTTGGTAATGGCATTAGCCTGTTGAGGTGGAGTTAGTAAACCCCTAGATAACTCGTAAAACCCTCCTTGACAATTACATTATTTCTTATGTTGAGAATAGTTTCGAATTTCAAACAATTCGATTTTAACCAAAAGTCTAGAAAAATATGGCGCCCATGGGCGTAGCCAGGGGTGGGGGGTGACCCCCCCCCCCAAATGAAATTCCTCCCACAGGGGGGGGGGGGAATCGGAATTTAGTGACTGATTTTTTGCTTTGAATTTGTTTATTTTAGGTGAGATTTTAATACTAAACCATCACTTGCCTCAGCACAGCCAAGGGAGTTTTTGAGTTTAAACCCCCTACCAGGGGGTTTTGAGTTTAAACCCCCCCACCAGGGGGTTTTGAATTTATACCCCCCTACCATGGGGTTTTGAGTTTAAACCCCCCTACAAGGGGGTTTTGGATTTAGACCCCCCTACCAGGAGTTTTCGCAGTTAAATCCCCCTCTTCTATAACACAAAACAAGAAAAAAAATGCAAACGTCAATCCCCAAATTCCAAGATCACAGTTTAGGAAGATTTTGATTTTAAAACCCCCTCCAAAATTTATGATAAACCCCATCGTCAATATAAAAAAAAGCAAATAACACACTCAAAATTCTATGAGCGTAGCCAAAAGGGGTTTTGAGTTTAAACCCCCCTTCAGAGGGGTTTGATGCTAAAAAATACCACTTCAATATAATAAGATTGTGACAGAGCGTCGCATGAGGTTTGCGGGACATGTTCTCCGACAAAATGAATTACGTATAATAAAAGTTGCGATGACATCCTAGTACAACTTGACGCCACACATTCATAGAGGTCCTAAGAGAAGGTGGGAAGATGCTTCAGACATTACCAGTGACATATTTTTGTGGAAACAGCTTGACGACAAATGCGCCGAACGGCGCGGGAGGGTCTAAGTCAGTAAGAATAGCACAATAGGTTTTTGAAATAAAACGTTTTAATAGCAGCAAAATGCACTGTAGATACCTCAGAATATGCATTTTGTTGGCTTTCAATACCAGAAATTGTCTTGGCGCTCCCCCAGACCCCCAATGGCTTGGAGTCTACAATTTTCCTACTAACTCCAGGAAGAACCTATTCTAGGGCACGATAAGCGTCTTCCGAAATAATGAAGGGTCAGAATTTAATAAAGATTATGTACACACACATACATACATTATACATTAAAAAAAAAGTTTCGCGGGGGGGGGGGATAAAAGAATCCTGGCTACGCCCATGATGGCGCCACTGTATATTTGGAATTTTTATCTATTCCTTGGGGCATATGTGGGCTGGCAGGGTGTGTGTGTGGTGTTATGGTTCAATGTTTTGTGGTTGAAGTGTCTGGGGGTGGCAAGTTGCCCTTTCAGTGATGAAGTAATTGTGTTTATGCGAAATAAATTCCATCACATCTGTCAAAGCCGCCCGAAAGGCTTGAGATATCTCTCTTTTATTACACGCTTCATTTCACTCCAATGACTGCTCATAGATAAGGCACGGAATCATCTTGTTGTGATGGGAAGGCGAGATTCCCTTTAGCTGACATAATATCTCTAACTACCTGCCTTTATTTTAAGTCTCATGATCTACTCACTTCTCTCTCTCTCTCTCTCTCTCTCTCTCTCTGTGTCTGTGCTAATTATTAGTATTTATTTTTATCTATTTGTTTATCATTTGTTAGTCACATTTTTAAAAGTTCTGTCAGCTTGCTTTCTCATCTCTTCTCTCTTGTTTCTCTCTCTTCTGTCTTTCTCTCATCTCTCGCTCTCTCTCTCTCTCTCTCTCTCTCTGTTTCTTTCTGTCTTTCCTTTCTTAAATGTAGCCAATGTTCAGTAATTGTTACAGGCGTTTTACTATCTCTCTAAACGTAGTATTGATCTAAATATTTATTGCTTTGACTAGAATAGGATCTATTGTGATCTAGATTATAAAAAAAATATTTTTTAAATCTCAATGCACGCGTAAATGTTTTTAGAAGACCAGAAAGAGAAAAGGCCACTTTTGTTTTCGTAAAGTCTGTCTGTCTGACAGTTAATTGTCTGTCTGTGCGGGCAACTATTAATGTTGTGCTAACCATTCTCTTGTCTGTCATATTTGTATCTCTTAAAAGAGCTATTTAAAACCATATCTTAACATCTCCTGTTTCATGCTCAGATCAGGACGTCGCAACATTTGGTCTTTTCAAAGTAAACATTTTTTTGCATTTTTAATTCAATATGCAAACAGTTTTATCATGTCAGCTTTTACAAAGAAATTTTCCAATGTTCTACAAATAGTAGCAAACATAATTTAAAAAAAAAACCCGATTCTATTAGATATAGATAGATAGATAGATAGATAGATAGATAGATAGATAGATAGATAGATAGATAGATAGAGATAGATAGATAGATAGATAGATAGATAGATAGATAGATAGATAGATAGATAGATAGATAGATAATATGCACCGCACCCAAGTAACAATAAGATTTTCATCTTAGATGCGGCTATCTATACATAAAAGTATAGCCATATCTGACTTAGAAACAAATGTTAAGCTATCCTTTTTTTCTTTAAACATAAATATGTTGTCTATCTAGTAAACCAACAAATATGAACAATTTACATGTAAGTTCATCGGGCGATCCTGTCTGTCCCAGCACAGAGATTTTTTGAAGTTTGATAGAAAGACGGGAGGAACGTGACAGAAGACTAAGACAAACAAAATCGTTGAGAATGAAACAAAGTCCGAATACATTATGTCTCTTAAAATGGAACTTTTAAATAAGTAATGGCTTCGATACAGGGTGCGATCAGACGAGCGATGAGGCGGAGGATACCAGACGGGCGCCAATACTTATTGCGCCCTTTCCTTGCTGTTCCCCTTTATCAGCGTTCGTTCCGTTCTCGATAACACCACACGAAGACAAGAGGAGGAGAGGGCGCGAAAGAATGGGAGGAAGGAGGAAGTTCAGACACACACACACACAAAATCAGTGGACACTGTGGAGTAAAGGAAAGACGGGGGAGGGAGGGGAATAATCATAATAATACGAAGAAAATTCAAGCAGGCCATTATTGATTCATGGACAACGCTTTTACTTATTTCCCTTTCACATGACACCCGTAAATACAGATCTGTAGCCTGGCGCTTATGTGAGGAGGGATTAGGCCAGGACTACTTCAACTAGACTTTTGCATGTTCCAAACGTGAAAGGGCGCCAAATGGCTCGTATGAAAAAAAAAAGAAAAGCTCATTTCTTTGATGGATTGTTCATAAGCATTAATTGTGCATTTCTGTTCTCCAATAACTTGACTAGGGCTAGGCAATGGTATATGTAATGTAATATGTAATGCTGTAAGACATGTTATATGTAATGTTATATATAATGTGATATGTAATTTACTGTGTGAAATGTTATGTTATATTGTATATGTAATGTGATATTTAATTTTATATGCATTGTCGTATGGAATGTTATATGTAATTTAGATGTAATGTAATATAAAATGCTATATGTATTGTGAAATGAAGTGATACATGAATTGTTACATGTAATGTGCTGTGTGATATGAAGTGATACATGGATTGTTACATGTAATATGATGTGTGATATGAAGTGATACATGGATTGTTACATGTAATGTGCTGTGTGATATGAAGGGATACATGAATTGTTACATGTAATGTGCTGTGTGATATGAAGTGATACATGGATTGTTACATGTAATGTGCTGTGTGATATGAAGTGATACATGAATTGTTACATGTAATGTGCTGTGTGATATAAAGTGATACATGGATTGTTACATGTAATGTGCTGTGTGATATGAAGTGATACATGGATTGTTACATGTAATGTGCTGTGTGATATGAAATGGGGACGTTGGGCTAAAGCTCTTGGCTTCCTATTTCAATTATTGGATAACGATTTAAACTGGGATTTTGAATTTCGGGATTTTTTTGTGTATATCGCCACTGAGTCCACACAACTCTAATTGACATTAGATGCCACATGATACTCTCGTTAGCCGTCAACCACAGAAACAGATTACCTTTACATCATCTTTCCTAAAGTTCGCAAGGTCTGAAAGGGAATACTTTACTACTTTTTTTTATGTAATCCTAATTGCTATATGTGTTTAATGACCGAAGAAGAGAGGGCTTTTAAAAAGAAATAGTCTGAGATTGTGTAATGTAAGCCTGATGTTGTTATATCGGGTTAGGTTTAAGCCGAGACCAATCGTTATAGAAAGCTTGAACACTGCCCTGCAACGTCAGAACCTGTGGTCAGTTTAGACCAGTGGTTCCCAAACTTTTTTGTCTCGTAGACCCCTTGCCATGTTTTTAAGTTTTCGGTAGACCCCCCAGCATTTTTTTGAAAATTCATTAACTTCAGATGTGCTTTTCTCACTGATTACTATGCGATATATATATGTATTGATGACATTCAAGACAAAATAAAGCAAAATAAAATTTAATATGCATTACACTAAACAACAACAACAAAAAAAAAACGCCTATTGGTGGGCAGCTTTGATAATAAAATGTCACTCTTGGGCTTCAATTTAGTTCGGGTTAACATTCTATCTTCTCGATTAGATGATGTCTGACTGATTTAAATTTGGAAAGTAAGAAAATTTATCCTTGTCATTGTATGCTTCATTAATTTAATCCTCACATGAAACACCGAGATTATGCCTTCGTGTTGATCAAATTTAGGTTATCACATTGTAGCTGCATAACCTCATTAAATTAATGAAACAAGTCGGTTAAATAGACTTAGTCCGATTCCCGTTTAATTTCTGTGTTTTAAAATAGGATCTTAGCAACCAACAACTCAGAAAAAAATAGTGTCAAAGATTTAAGCCTTTCAACAACTATCATACTTCAGTGTGAAGAAGTAATTGATCAAAATTTCAGACAAAAAGCAATTCTTTATGAATTACTTGATTCATAACAAAAATATAATAATACCACTACATTATCAGGCAAGGTTAACTAGCCCAGCTTTTTAAAAAAGTAAATCCTAATAACACGATAACCATTCATTGTCCAAAACCTCTTCAATGGTTGGCAAAGTCAATATTTTGCTTATAGTGTGCAGTTTTTTAGAGTTTGATATAAGCCTAAGTAAATATATTGTAAGACGCTCACAAACCTACTCTCTTCTATGATGTTTAATCAACATTTTTCTACTGTTGCTTAATTATGAATTTAAAAGTTTTCAAAAGTATTTCAAATCTGAATCTATTTTATTTCATGTTGACTTTTCTCGATGTACCAGCTTCGATGGTTTCATAGCGACATAGCTTCAAACTTTGTTACATAAAAATACAGAACAAATGCAATAGTTGTTTAACAAAGAAAGAATGAAGCCAAAGTTTTAATAACCAACAATTTACGGTCAACATTTCATTTTATAGACTAGGCCATGTAAATTATTACTTTCATGTAGACACAATTAATGTATTTAAATAATACGTTTAAATCTTTAAATAAAAAAAAATCATTCCACTAACAGGGTTGAAATTCAAAGGATTAACTAAGGTACAAATCATGTGTGAACGAGTTAATTTCATGAATGGTCATGCTTCAATGAGATCCGCCTTCGTAGACCCCCATTAACAGGCCATAGACCCCCAATTTATTTTTTCACTTCCGTAGACCCCTTGGAAGTCCTCGTAGACCCCTGGGGGTCTATATAGACCACATTGGGAATCACTGGTTTAGACCAATAGCTCGTTGGCATGTCACAGGTCTTTGCGATGTAGCAACGAGCTATTGGCCTGTTTATGAGCGACATCTTTCCGACCATAGCTAATGCACAGGCATTCATCTCATTTCCATAGGATGATTCCTAGTCGCTTCGCGATTGAAGGAGGCCATATATAAGTAGATGCATTAACTGTTTTGTTGTAAATGCATTGAAATAAAATTGTATTGTTTATTTACAAAGTGTGTTTGTCATTATAGTGATTCCAAGTTCTAAAATAAGTGCTCTAGATAAATATAAAAAGATAAATATAAAAGGTATTTCTATTTGAGTTACGAAGATGTTTGAGTGATCAACCATTATTCCTCAGGATAAGTGTTACACCGATGTTCAGTATCAGAATCTCAACCTGTATTCTAGAGGCAATCGCATCGTATGTACAAAGGTACATCCTTATATTAACATTACGATTGAATTACTCAAATTGCGAAACCATATTTGTTCTATCTGGGAATATGTGCACAGATATTCAGATAATGTCAGACTTATCTACTATATATTTCGTTGCTGTTAGAGTTGACATCTTTCTGAAAACGATTTATTCTTTCTAACCTTCGCCCCATTGGTCATTTTGAAAACAGATTCAAGGCAAACTTGGGAGGAGGAGAACCGGTGACCTTATGTCCTATACTCCATTTGTATGTCCCTTGGGAGGTCTATATGAAATATAGGAAGTGTATAAGTACATAGTTATGTGGTACATATCTATGGGTATATAAGTACATAATTATGTGGTACATATCTATGGGTATATAAGTACATCATTATGTGGTACATATCTATGGGTATATAAGTACATAATTATGTGGTACATATCTACGGGTATATAAGTACATAGTTATGTGGTACATATCCATGGGTATATAAGTACATAGTTATGTGGTACATATCTATGGGTATATAAGTACATAGTTATGTGGTACATATCCATGGGTATATAAGTACATAGTTATGTGGTACATATCTATGGGTATATAAGTACATAGTTATGTGGTACATATCCATGGGTATATAAGTACATAGTTATGTGGTACATATCTATGGGTATATAAGTACATAGTTATGTGGTACATATCTATGGGTATATAAGTACATAGTTATGTGGTACATATCTATGGGTATATAACTGCAACTGGAACACCATTGTCCGTCCTCTTGGTTGCCATCAGAGGCGCGAGTTGGAAGCCAGCGAAAGTCTAATGCAGTATGTCCTGACTTCATTCCAAGACAAAATCGGTCATTGGCTTAAAAGTTACATTAACCCGAACCAATATTACGAAATGTTCAGTCCGGAAGATTCATTCACGTAATGTTAAACTCGACATTTGGTTCACTGATTAGGTTCATCAACAATTGGTTCAACTGTTTCTACAACAGGCTTAGATGTTTGGAAATTTGATTCTAAAAAATGCACACTAATTTGTATGGTTTATTAATTGTTCAACAATTTCACACATTGCACACCAGATACGGCCAAAAAAAGCTAGCTATTAATGGCATGTATGAAAATGTATTCCTTCCGCTTCCATGCTCACGTATCTTAGCACGCTATTATGGAAGATATTATGCACTGTGGGTGAGGAGGATCCTTGGCATATATGATGATCTAGTAACGCACGCGAGGGTGAGCGTTTGGGAAAGATCTGGGGGGGGGGGTAATAATGAACAGGATTGGTTAGTATTTCTACGAAGTCAGCCACACCCGCAACAATGTTTCTATACTCCCCAGTGTACTTAGTTATTTTTGTTTGTTTTTGGTTGTAAAAGTGTGTATGCTTGTATATATATATCACATTCACCTATTTCTTAGTCCGTTGAACCGTTGGGGCACCACGCAAGATCTGCCAACCTTTAACCTTCTTTACCCAATACTCTCTATCCTTTGCCTTGGATAGAATTGGGGGGAGGGGGGAAATTTCATGACAGATTTTTTGCTTTGATTTTAATGTTAAACCATTACTTTCACCAGCGTAGCCAAGGAGTTTCAGAGTTTGAATCCCCCCAGGGGGTTTTGAGGTTAAAACCCCCCTCTTTTATATAAAAAAGGACAATCCCCAAATACCACGTGCGTAGCCATGGGGAATTTCGAGTTTAAAACCCCCTCTTCGATATAAAATTAAAGCAAACTACAAACATAAAGTTCTTTGAGCGTAGCCAGAGGGTGTTAATTATAAACCACCCTCCAGATGATTTTGAGTATAAAGCCCCCCTACAGATAGTTTTTGACGTTAAAACCAAGCCTTGCGGTTAATTAGTGGAGGTATGAGAACTACTCCCACAGCAGCCTGTGAAATAGACTCCAATATTGAACCTCTAAAGTTAAGGCGCAACAGAGCAGCATTAGAAGCTATTGAGAGATACAGAAGGTTGGAGGACGATCATCCAAATAAATTACTAACACAAAAAAACAACCAAAAAAAGCAAAGAACTCTGATCCAACTTACTGACGAACTAGCCCTAAAACACCACCTACCCAATAACAGAGAAAAAATTACCAGGTTTTCAAACATTACACCCGGACTAAACTACAAACAACCAACCATCAAAACACATTTACTAAATAACACCTTAACAAAAGAATCAAATCCACTGGAGCTCAAAGTAGGCATGCTTGAAACAATCGAAAGTTATCAAAAAAACAGCTATCCATATTTATACAGACGGATCGGCTTTCAAAGCTACCATCAATGCTGGTCTTGGTGCCTTCCTGGTCTTCCCTAAAAATAAACACTTTGAGATAAGCGCACCCTGTGGTGATTACTGCTCAAACTCCCAAGCCGAAATTGAGGCAATTACCATAGCACTCCAGACAGTGGAAAACAAATTATACGAAGGAGTGCAACCACCATCAGATATTGTTGTCTTTACAGACTCCCAATCTACTCTGCAAGCACTTAACAGCAGCACCTCAAACAGCCCAAGAGAGTTGACAACACTCATTGTGATAATCCACCAGATGATATCAAAATTAAATATCAATATTACACTACAGTGGATCCCTGGACACATTGGCATCATGGGAAATGAAAAGGCAGATAAGCTATCAAAGGCAGGTTCATCTATGGAACAACCAGATAGACCTGTTAACTACCTCACCCTACGGTCAATGTTAGTCAACAATCACAAAGAGGAGTGGCTCAACCAATGAGCATCAGGAAACACAGGCAGAGCCATGTACATAGAAATGACTACGCCTAAAAAACTGAACAGTATTAACTTCCTCCCCCGCAAAGAACAATCTACAATCTTCCAACTAAGAACAGGACACACACCACTATTAAATTACCACCTGAACAAAATAAACTCCACACAACTACCCCTTTGCAGACATTGCGCCCACCCCTTTGAAACCGTAAACCATATCCTCTTTGAATGCCCCTCCCTAATCCACCTTAGGCAGACCCTACTTCCACTACAGCCCAACATAACCAACACCCTGTACGGCAGTGTTGAACAGCTGAAGAAAACAGCACACTTTTTTTCCTTGGCACAGTCTGCAAAAGAGCTCACAGCTCAGCAGCAATAAAGCTGGCTAGAAGAAGAAGATGAAGACGTTAATACCCCCTCTCTTCAATATTATTATAAAGCAAACTTCACTCACCTAATTCTATGAGCATAACTAAGGAGGTTTTGAGATTGTTTAAAAAAAAAAAACCCTCTAGAGGTTTTTTAGTTTAAAACCCCCAATAGATGGTTTTGAAGATAAACTGCCCTTTTACGATATAAAATCTAAAGCAAACTAGAGTCATCACATTCCATGAGCGTAGCCAAGAGGGGTTACAAATTTCTACCAAAAAGCTGGTCTCCAATAATAAAGTGCAGTGAATAGCAGATTCTTTAATAGCAGGATAATGCACTGTAGATACCTCAGAATATGCATTTTTTGTTTTAAATACCGTAAATATTGCTTACAGCGCTTCCCCAGACCGCTTGGCTGGCAGGGGCGGGGTACCTACAGTCTTTCCACTCCAGGAAGATTCTATTCTATGGTACAATAAACGTCTTCCAAAAGAATGAAGGGTCAGAATGTAATAAAGATTAAATAAGTACACACACACACACACACACATACACACACACACAAATATATATATATATATAATATATATATATATATATATATATATATATATATATATATTATTTATTTATTTATTTATTTATTTATTGCGGGGGGAGGGAGAAACCAAATTCCCCAAAACACCATCCCCACAGAAAAAAAAATCCTGGCTTTGCCCATGATAAAAGGTGAAATTTAAGAAAATGTATAAATATCTATAAAGTTTTTCTGTTTATCTTCCTAAGGGAGATAGTTTGATTAAGAAATGTGTACTGCAATAATTTTGATAATTATATTCTTTTAATTAAATAAAAAACACGCTAGATTTGAATACTTTAATTTAAATCCCAGAGAAACCAATCAAGACCTTCACACTTAAAGATTGATACAAATTGTGTAAATGATGAGCTTAAAGTCTTTCTCTGGTCCCGCCACCATCCCCATCAAAGTCTCATTCCATTTGGGTGAAGGCTTGAGAGGCTCAAATACTCTCGTAAAAAAAGAGTATGTGGCCTCCCCAATCAGTTGTAACGGAATTCAGCCGGGACAGTCCAAAAACGTATATGAGACATGGTTTCCTCTTTCTGCCCGCCGGGGTACCAGAAGTCTTAAGTTTGCTTTAAACAGTGCAAAGTAAGAACCAACTGGACAATGACCCGAAATGACCCTAGCTTTTCCAGGTCTAGGTTGCCTCCACCAAGGGGAGGCCAGGTCAGAGCACCTCAGGTACTCCCATAATCAGCAGAATAGAGAGTTATTAAAGGTAAAAAAAAAGTACATCATAGTACTGAGGAATTTTTGTTAATGATGTAGGTCAGCAAAACTGACGAGGTTTTTTTCTAATGTATGTTTAGGGTCTTGAAGCTGTCTGTTCACTACCACTTAAGGTGATATTTACAAGTGACAAAAGGTCTCCGACAACAGCTCTCATTTCACACTTGTCTAACTCTGAATCAAGAGCTAATGATAGAACGTTTTTCATATAGTGTACCACCATAACATACACTCATTGTGATAATCCACCAGATGATATCAAAATTAAATATCAATATTACACTACAGTGGATCCCTGGACACATTGGCATCATGGGAAATGAAAAGGCAGATAAGCTATCAAAGGCAGGTTCATCTATGGAACAACCAGATAGACCTGTTCTTCTAGGTTGGTTTCTCTGTGTGGGGGAGGGGGGGTTGTTGTCATTAAACCTAAATGTATAAATCTTCAATTCCTGAAATTTAGAGTTTTAACAAGAACTTAGTTGTTTGAAATCTTATCGATTAGAAATTTACAATTGTTCATATACTGACTTCCATTTATCCCGATACGAACTTGGTCTGTGTGACCGCTTGTCCCCATTACAGGATTGATTTCTTGCAATTCTCTTTTTTCAGACTTTAGATTTTATGGCGGCTTTAAGGATGAAGAAGATTTGTGGAAATATCTGCTGTCAGGGGAGTGCATCCACACAAGTAGAAACAAAAATAAGGGAAATAAAAAGAGATTTGTAAGCGCGATAAAAAAAAAATCTTGCGTGTGTCGAAATTTCTGGAGTTTAATTTTTTTTTTTCATTTGGGGGCTTTTTAAATCAAAATAACAATGAAAACAAGATTACAAAGAGAGTTTGTGTTATCACACAAACTCAGATGCAGCTCAAAACTGGAAATGTAATTTCGCTTACAAACAAATATTTTGATTATAAAAAAAAAAACATTGAATAGATCATTTAGTTATATAAATAGAAGAACAATATCTCAAAATGATAAAAAGAAACTCAAACCGTTGTTTTACAGTATTCGATAGATAGGAGTCTGTGACATTTTTATGACTTTCAACAAGTTACCTCCCTTGATGTACCTCTCAGGAAAGCTAGATAACATTATTTACATTATAAAATTCTATATTTATGAAGTACTAGGTACATTATTTTTTTTGTGAAACATTGTCTGAGTAATTTGACTTAGTTTTAAAAAGCTTCTATCAACTCACTTTGTCTGTATGGTACAAATCTTGGATCAAGCTGAACCTTTATACAAATATTCATTTTTTCTAACAAAACATGAATCAATCAAAAAAAATTAACCAATCAGACAATTAAATAGTATTAATTAATTGATTCTGTTTGATATTGAAAAAGGGAAATACATTTTACAAGGTTGAAAGATATATAACTTTAAATGTGAAGCTCTTCTCCTTAACTAGCTTTGTTTCTTTGTTTTTACGTATTTGTTTATTTTTGGCTTGTTTGATTTGTGTTTCCAATTGGATATTAGACTATGTTTTTTGCCTGGTCGTGATGTAATATGTGTTTCGGACTGTTAGCGTGATGGTCCCGAGTTCGAGTCCTGCCCGTTGTCATTTCTTACCATCCTGCAGAACGTTTGACGTAATAATGTTCATTCCCGAAGGAACCTCCGAAATGTATAAAACAATCACAACGTCTTCATCTGGAAGGAGCTTATATTTGATCGCATTTAAATAGATGTAGATCTAGAATGATCGTGGCGAATAGATATTAAGTCTAGCCCGAGCTTTCTTTTGTCAAGTATCCCACTTTTAAATAGAAATGTTTTAATAATTATCTTGCCTTGAGCCAGCCTTGAGGGCTTGAGATCAATGATAAGGCCTTGATAACAAAATGAATTGCGAAATCCATGGTTTTAAAAAAAAAAAAGTATTTTTCTGAAACGAACTGTGCTAGTGCTGGGGGATAAAGTCAACACTTGAGAATATGAAATGAATCATAATCTAGATCTTAAGACCTTCCTCTATCATGCTAAATTTCCCAATCTATAATAAAGGGCTCTTTCTTTTATAATGAAAAGAGATTTCGTGGGCTTTACATTTTTTTCCTCTTTCTCCCGAGTCGATCGACAACTTGGCCTGTGGCGTTGTCAATTGTCTAGAATTCTCCCTCGTAGTGAGACAACAATGTCAACTATTATATAGGCAATGTGGTTATGTTGTTGCAGTGTGCTCAACAATTCTTTACCCAGAAGCGTTGACCCTTCAGGCCTTTTCAGCTTACCATAGAGCGAGTTCTTTTTACAAAGCTTACATCAACTCACTATGTCTGTCTAGCAAAAAGTTTGTTTACGTTAGTTCTCCCACACCCTATCTCGGATTAAGATTAAATTTTGCAGTATTTTCTTTTACCTGACAACACAAAAATCAATAAAAACAAAATAACCAATTAGTTTAATTAACTATTGGAAACTATCTTTTTTTGTATGGTATGAAACCAGGGATAGAAATTGTACTTGACTAATGTAGTGATATAAGTTGAATTAGTCCCCTTTATACTCTGTAGAGAGAAAGCTTTTATGTTTGAAAATAACAATTTTATAAACATTGCTCTGGCTCATTGGTTAGAATGTTAGCTTCAGGCTTGAGCCGTCGAGTTCGTATTCATCTCATTCATTTTTTTAATAAATGCATTTCAAAATGGATCACAGTAACGTTCACACAGATACCCCCTTCCCCCTCCCCTCCTTCCCAACTGGTTCAGATAAGGAATAGCACATTGAGAAAGCTAAAAGCATGAAATTGTGCAAAACAAAAACAATATTTCTAATCGTACAGATTTTGTGTTGCTGTCTAGATGTATTACAAATTTTATTACATGTCTCATCCAAATTAACTAGCTGAAATTTTGCATAATATTTCTTTTACCTGACAACACAAGAATTAACTTTAAAAAAAAATAATTAATAAACTAATAATTAATATTTTTTTACAAAGCGCTGTTAACAAACAAAATGTAAGCTCAAGGCGCTGCGATTACATTACAAATATAAACACGAGAGCTAAAATGACAAACTAATCTAAAAAAGTTTTAAACAGATAGGTTTAATGTTCTTCTTGAATGTAGTGTAGCATGTTGTCTGTATGAGATCAATGATAGAGTGAGTTCCAAACCTTTGATCCGCAGCCCGTAGTTTTTGAGGGAGAAACGTGGCACCACTAGAAGCGTTTAGCCCATTGAGCGCAGGGCTCTCTGAGGGACATATGGAGTTATCAGCTTGTTAAGGTACAAGGGCATTTCTTTGTTATAGATACACTGATGACAAAGTGTGGCCACCTTGTAGTCGATTCTCGCTTAATACAGGTTACAAAAGAAGCTACGGACGAGGCCATAAAACCGCTAGACATTTTCATCATCATCATCTTACCTTTGAGTTCCTCATGGAACATAGGGCCTCCGTAAAAACACGCCACTCTCCACGGTCTCTTGCTAGTTTTTTTATGATTTCCCAGCTCTTTTAGGTCCTCTCGGCTTCTTCTAGTATAATGCGTCGACATGTTCTTTTTGGTCTTCCTCTGCGTCTTGTTCCATGGAGGTTCAACTCTAAGGCCTGCCTAGCTCTGTTGTTGGTATCTTTTTTTAAAGGTGTGACCAATCCATCTCCACTTCCTCTCTAAGATCAGCACCTCTATATTTTTCTGCCACTCATCTCCCACAGTTTAATTTTTTCTACTTTGTCGTACCAGTGTATTTTTAGGATATTTCTCAGCCATCTATTGATGAAGGTCTGCACTTTTTTTTGTTGTTGCTTCAGCTGTTCTCCATGTTTCAGAACCATACAGTAGGACCGCCTTGACATTGGAGTTAAAGATTCTTATTTTAGTCTTGTTTAAGATGTGAGGGGATTTCCATGTTGGTTTTAGCTGTATCTGACGCGCTAGATTTATACGCGTTTAATGTCTTCATCCGTTCCACCTGAGACACTGACTACACTTTCAAGGTAGCCTATATTAAATTATCTACTTGTGACTATGGTCTGGGAATCCAGTTCTATGTCTCCAATTTGTTTGTTGTTTACTTTGAGTACTTTTGATTTTTGGTTGTTGATTTTGAGGCCTTCTCTTTTTCCTACTTCACTTAAAGCTGTGACCTTTTCTTGCATATCCTGTAGTCTGTGTGATTATTATGTCATCAGCAAATTCCAGATCTTTCAGCTTTTGTGTGAGAGTCCATTGGATTCCTTTCCCTGAATTAGAATAGCCTAGGCTTCTTTTGTGACCCAATCCAATACTAGAAGGAATAGGAATGGTGAAAGAAGACATCACTGTTTGACTTCTGCTTTGAATGGAAATTCCTCTGACGGTACAGCTTGCCACAGTGGGCTACTTGGCAGGTGAAACCATCATTATAAAGGTTTTTAATTATTTTCATAGCTGTACCCAAAGAAGACTAGTCGTCCAAAATTTGGTCAAATTACGCTTACTTATTTCGGCGTTCTTTGACATACAAAGTAGGCCTATATGTCATAGAAATAAAACAGAATAATTCAATTTCTTAAATAAATCGATTTTCGTATGCGAATCTGCTTGATTGATTTACCTAAAATAATTAGATGTCGATCATGATTAAAAAATCTCTATGCACTTGTAGTTTAATTGAGTCGATGAAGATAATGTAAAGAATGCACAAATTGTTGGACAGATTTCCTTAAGGATAATAAATATATTTATGGTGAGGGAAAGGGGGAGAGAAAAAAAACGCCCCCCCCCCCCTCGAAATAAACCTGGCTACACCCATGCTTTATTCGGTTATAGGATATAGACCTATATAACATATAACTATTTTTATGTAGACACAATTTAGCTATTTAAATAAGATGATTTAAAAAAAAAACAATCATTCGAATAACGTCAGGGTTAAAACTCAAATGATTAGCTTAATGCACAAATTATTGCCTGAGTCAGCCAGGAAAACTAGTGACTTATTAGCATGACTAAATGCATGACGCGTATGCCGTAGCCTAATCATCTTCTTATTTGAATAAGTAACGTCGGTATTATATAATATAAGATAATTAAGTGTGTGTGTATATATAATTTGAGTTAATTCCATTAATGGGAAATGAACTCTTTTAAGTTTCGACCTGCTTTAATGAGATTCACTATCGTAGACCCTGATTTACATCTTGTAGACCCCTTGGAAGTCGTCATGTAGACCCCTGGGGGTTTATATAGTTAGACCACTTTGGGAATCACTGGTCCAAGCCATATTTAGTGTATATAGATCTGTATATACATGTATATATTGTACTCATACTGTCCCATACCAAAAAGATTCTAAAACTAGATCTAAGTCAATTTAAGTAGGCCTACAATTATTAATTCTTTAGCCCATCTTTTTTTTCAAAACAATAACCAATATAGAGCTAGATCCAGACTCTAGATCTTCTCTATGTAATTAAATGCAATATACCTATATACTATATATATATAATATATATATATATATATATATATATATATATATATATATATATATATATATATATATATATATATATATATATATATATATATGATAATAAAAAAGTGATTCCAAACTTGGAGTAAAAAAAAAAGTGAAACCGGAAAAGCAAGTCAGTTCTATACAATGTTGTGGTTGCCAAGAACGCGATATCTAGTGTAGCCGTAGAATATGTCAATATAGGCCTATTTACTAGATTTATAGATTTATAATAATTAATAATTTCTATATAGACCTAGATCTAGATCCTCTAGCAGTTGTAGATATCGATCTACCTATTTAGTAGTATTATTAAAATAGTAATAGTTAAATAGTAGGCCTACTATAGTTATATTCATATTGTACACAGTGAGTGACAGTGTACAGTTAATTGAGTTTTGAGTTATTAATTACAAATTACAGTGTGACTGTCACTGTCAGTGAGTTGTGTGAGTAATAAATTTTATTTTTCTAGATCTATATACTCAACTACACTCAACTGAAACTATTATTATAATTATATTATACTATATTATATATAACATAAGTCAGTGTACTGTGTTAGAAGTCACTATTCACTATAAGTATAAAAATTATAAAAAGTATTAAGTATAATATAGTATAATAATTAATAATATTATTATACAGTTTATAGATTATCATTATGAATATGATATATAGACTTAATAGACTAGTGATGATACGGTTATTATTTATAGTCCAAAGCTTAGACTAGTGACACTAGTGTACGTAGAACTAGTAACCTAAACTAGTTGGCCTAAGTTGGCTACCTACTAGTTAGACTAGATTATGTAGATAAAAATATAAAGTAATTTATTTATTATTAATTTTTTATTTAATTATCAATTGGTTTAACTTCAATTCTTTCAAAATAAATAAATTGAGACTCTAGTCACTCTAAATCCAGGTATAGATATGTAGAACATGCATTTCTACATCTACTTTATATGCATATATTACAATATATAAAAGCCTTTTTATCATCTTCTTTAGTCACATGTTAGAAATGAAATATATTAGTTTACTTAGATCTATATAGTTTACTTTATATATATTTAATGCATTTTCAGTAGTATTATAAATTTAAGTATAGGCCCTATCACATTATTTACAATTATATATACTGCCAGGTTGTAATTTTGTATTTAACAAGAGAAATGACTACTTTGGGATTTCAAGCTATTGGTGGACTTGAAATAATAGAGTCTGGTCTTAATGACTTGCGCAGATCACAGGTAATCAATCATCTTACACGTATAATAATTTCATTTTTTAGAAATCCATTTTATGAGAGTAATCTCATAAGCATTTGTAAAGGGATCAGCAAAAGTAGAGTGTTTTTAAATTTACTAAAATATAAGGACAAACATGAATATATATTACAGACTGACATAGAGTCTAAATTATAGCAATATTGTCAGACATAAATTAGAATATCTTTTTATATGATTTGTGTTATTATTGCCCAATTTGTGTCATGTAGGTTCATAAGAATGCATATAGGGCCTATATTTAATCACTGCAATAGAAGCATTGATGACTTATAATGAGATGGCTGGTCATGCGGTATGCACTTTGGACTGTTGTTTCTGTGATCCAGAGATCAAACTCTGCCTTATGTCATCTCATGCCATCCTAAACTCTGCCTTATGTCATCTCATGCCATCCTGTAGGAGGTTTAGGCTAAAAGGTAAACTCTATTTCTGAAGGAATGTCCAGAAATAGTAAAACAGACAAACAGAAGAAGAAGGAGCACTTGTATGGATTGGTCCTAGAGTATGGAATAAAAAATGTGCCTTTATCTTTGTATCTATCTTTCTGAGTATTTTATTTGGTTTTGTTTTTATATTTGTAAATGGTTCCAAGGACAATTAATACATGACAATTAATTCATAGGACAAATGGTTCACCTGACAATAGATTCATGATTAATGTTTAACAGACTTCTGGGTCACTGTTGATTTGTTCACAGACCTATGGCATGTTTGGTAACTATTTAAAAACAAAATTGCCAGAATATTAGATAGAGAATAATGGTATCATTACATTTTCAATAGGATAATTGAAACATGCAGTTTGCATACACACTTTTAGTAGATCAATTTTAAATAATTCAAAAGTAATATCCATTACAGACAAAAAGAAATTCTATACTTCATCAAGACTTCACACAATAAAGGATAACAAATAGTGTTATTTTAATAATAATAACATTAATGCTTCCACTTAAACTGTTCTTATAACCTTGTTTATTTTATCTTCTGTAAAACTACTCTTAGAGCTATACATGGTTTGCGTTTCAATTATTCTCTCCATCTGCAACATTAAAACATTTTTAAAAAATTACTTATAATAGTTAGGTCTCATCACTTATATGTTCAAGGAAAGGAATTGTATTCTAAATAAAATCTGAATTTTATATAAACTAGTCGACCCACAGTGTTGCATACACCGTTATTTTGCAGGGCCGGCCTTAGGCCCCTATGTAACCGCAGTGTACCCTGCACTTTCAAAAAACCTGCGCTAATTCTAGGTGTAAATTATTAAATTAAACCATTTTATAACTTATAACAAAATATACAAAAAAGTCATGGAAATATCCGGAAATTATTAAATTCTTTTGAAAACTCAAAAAGAAAATGCAGAAATAAGAGAGTGATCTTTCCTTTACTTCTTCTTCTCATCCAAACTCTTGAGGGAAGAAGATAATTAAATATATAGATATATATTAAGTTAAGAGAATATTTGAACTAAAAAGCAAATTGACTGTCTACACCCACTCACCTCTAATTACAGAAACTCCAAGACAATATAAATGTAACTCCATTGCCTGATATAAAGAATATTCATCCATATAATGCTGTCTTCATAACATTTCTCTTCAAGTTTAGCAATAAAATAATTAAATGTTTAATTTTTTGTTACAGTTGATGATAATACCTGAATTTAAATACATGTTTGGGGCTATACAGAAACATCATAGTGATCTCAAATTTGCTCATATAACTGGAAAGGCTAAAGATTTATTGTAAATACATTTTTTAAATTTGTTTATAGATTGATGTGTTTAATTTAGATGTTACAAAAATGTCACCTCTTTCTTTATCATATTTTTCATAAATAATTTAAATTGTCTGATTCTTGAAATTTCTTTCAGGGACCAGGCTGTACGGGATACAAAATTCTACAATATTTTGATCAAAATGTTATGTGAAGTCAAGCAGTATGTATTTTACTACACCATAAAATTTTTAGCCATAAAATTTTAAAAATAATTTCTTAATTTTTTTTCTCCTGATAGACAAAACATTTTATAGCATGTTTTACATGGGTTATCTTATTAGTTTAATATTTTTAAGAAATGGATTTTATTTATATACATTTTTCTTTTTATGAAAATCAAACAGAAGACGCACTGGAGAGCAAAGAGCTGGACTTCGACAAGTGTATACCTGGTACCAGGCTAACAAACATGTTTTATATTGTGGACCAGTAGGTTTAATTTTGATACCTTTATTATTTTGCTTAGATTTATTGTTCAGTGTAAAATGAAATGGGTTACCTTAATCAGACTGGAAAAACCAATGACTTGGCAGAGCTTAAGTCATTGATTCACATGCATGACTAGATTTACGCATGAAATTATCTTCCTTTTTGAAGTATGTCTGTAATATATATGATAAGATAAACAAGTTATCTGCTAAATATATGTTATTTTGTTTGATTTTCCTTTTTTACCATGAGTATTATTACTTGCTAGAATGTTTCAAAACTTTACTAACTCTTCATTTTAAAGAAAAATACTTTTGTGTTCACTTTAATGTCCTTAATATTTCTTAACAGCTGAGCATTTTTTTTTATCTCCTCTCATCTCTGCCTGTGGTCCTATCTGGGGCAAAAGCCACCAACCAGCTTGCTCCAGGCATCTTAATGATTCTCAATTTACATTTTATCAAATTGGAAATTTTAATACTTTATTGAATGAATTAAAATAGTATTTTTGGGCTGATTTAAAATAATTTATTCGTTCATTTGTTATTAGTTTGAATTGTAAACTATTTTAATCACTTTCTTCCTGTTTTTTTCTTTAAATCGTTGACAAGCTTTATTTTCTTCTAAAAGTATCAAATAACTACATTGCACTGGAGTCCAATAGCATAGCACTTATAAAAGAAATAATTATTCTGACCAAATAACAAATCTCAGAGAATGACTTAGATATCTTAACTGTACCAGGTAGTTTATTAATTCAGCAACCTGATTTACATTTTGTTCTGTCAGGTTCAAACACATCTTACATGTTGTTTTATTTACACAATCATTTATTTGTTTATTCTTTCAAATAAAGCGATTTGGAAAAGATTTTATGAGGGAACAAGCCAAAGAAATTCTGCACAAGTCAATGTCAACAAAAAGTAAAAAGAGAACTGTGTCTGCGAGGGAAAGACTTGCTGGTAACAGAAACTTCTCTGAACATTTAAGTTTGGAGAATGCAGACACCAACACTGTAAAGGTATTATATTTAAAATCATTTAATGGTGTGCAGAAGGTGTGAGGCCTGAGTGGTAAAGCACTTGGTTCTGAACCAAGTGGCCTAGAGTTTGTATCCAGGTGAAAAATGGAATGATCAGGACCCGCTCTGTGTACATAACACTCTCATAGAAACAGATTATCTTTACATCATCTGCCCCCATAGATCGCAAGGTCTGAAAAGGTTACCTTACCTTACTATTGGTTGTGCACTTGTTATACTTCTTATTTTATTTTTCATGTACTATTAGTAGTTTGTCCTCAAGATATATATATAAAGCATAAAGTTTTATACTCTAAGGGAAACTACTAAAAACATAACCATAAAACAGAGTAGCAAGAATTATTCACCTTACTCAAAGCAATGCCTACTTATTGTCAAAACTACAGAAATTCTTAAATATAATTCAAAATAGAGCTGCTTCATCATCAACCAGTTTATAATAGTTTAAATACAACCAAATTAGTATGACTGAAAATGTTAAAAAATAAATATTCCAGAATATTGGCCTACATAGTTTTATTTGTTTTTGCTTGTTTCTGACGTTTCTTCAGATTGAAGATTATTACATCCTTGCCCAAACCTTGTGGGAGAAAGGAGCAAGCAGGGTTTGAAACCAAGGACCATTAAGAGGATAGTCCTGCATGCATGCAGTAAAGAAGCCTTTATATAGCTACTTATGTATTTTCATCGTATGAAATTATTATTCTTTCAGGAAAACTTGGATCCACAAAACTCGACCATGGGCCCGAAGGATGTAAACATTGTCTCCGTTCAGGATATTTTTAACAATGATGCCCATCCAAGCGATGTGAACAAAAACATGGAAGAGACACAAGTTACATTCAAGGATGACTCTTCTTACACATCTTCTGAACCAAAGGTGGCAAGGCCAAAGTCTGCCATCAGTGTTACCATCTCACACTTAAATGAAAAGGTCAAAGTCTCTTCTTATTGGCAAATTGTTTTTTTTTTTTATTCAAACAATTTTTAAAAAAATAAGTTACTAAATAAATATAGACAGCTCACAGTAAAGAGAGTAGAGTTTAAAACTCTATAAATAGCACATATATCATCTTTTAAAACCATATCTGCTTTGAAAACCAAGCAAAAAATTATAAATATTGTTTCCATACAAGAATATAAAGTATAAAATGTATAACAATGCATACACAGTCTTACTTGTGATTTTAGATCTTTTAGTCATGTTTAAAAAGGTACCCCGACAAATAGCACGAACAAAATAGTGCAGAAAAAATATATTTCAGTCATTTTGAAAGAAATACTTTTAGATATCATAAAATATAAATAGAGCCTATATTTTTTTGTTTTAATGTTATCATTATTTTTCAGTCATTTTGTAGGAAACACTTTAGATATCTTAAAACATAATAATGCAAACAGTAAGCAAAAATTATAATAAGCTAATATGAATAATTTCACAATATATCATTTATTTACATTCCAAAAATGTACTTTTAAAACAGGCAAAGATACTTGTCAGACTTATACACACACACACACACAAACTTTCACAAAGTTAAATTGTAGGAAATGTCACGTAGAAATTCCATCACTGCTTGAACGGGTCACCACATTTCTAAATCCTATTTTTAGAAAGTTATGCATCTTAAACATGATATAAAATTTAAAGTATTCTCATTCTGAGTCATTCTCTGCAAAAACGGCATACTTTCAGATCTATTAATATTGAAAAAGGTAGAGACATCAACAAAAATGATGCCCAGGACATTAAATTACTAATAATCTGGTACTTTTATACACATCATATATAAGTCAGCGCTATTTTGTCGGGTCACCTTTTAAAATGTTCTTCATTTCATTACAGTCAGGCAACCCTCTTGCCCAGAAAGTGACCACCATGATTCATCCATTATCTGCATTGGTCAACCCTCATGCACATATTGCATCAGCATTGGAGGATAAGTCTATGAATAGTAAGCTTGTTTAGTTTATAATATTTGCTAGTACCAGTAGCCTCAGGGTTAATAGTGATTCAGTATAATTCTATTTACCAATCATTGTATTTAAAAATATGAACTTTTATTTTTGTATTGCAGAAACAAAATCTGTTATCTCCCACATTTCTTCAGTATCCAAGCCTGATAATCTACAATCTTGGCAAGCTTTTATGAAAAACAGGTCTTATGGACAGGATATTGTTGGTTGGTTGACAGTAAATGTTTAATTTATCTTATTACATAACTCTTAAGCTGATGAAGACATCATGTTGAAATTTATAACTTTTTTTTTAAATTCTGTAAAACTTTTAGGAAAACTCAATTTTGTGGGTCGCAGTGGTACAGCTCTGGATGTGAGATATTCAGCCCATAGTTATGGGGAGTCCCCAGAAGCTTACACTAAAGAACTGATGGATCAGCATGTGAAACAGCTTAATGCATCTGAGAATAGTGAGTTGATATATTTCTTTTTAATTGGCTTTGTAAAATGTGTTGTTTTTTTTATTATAAAATAATCATGAACTGTGTGATGAAACTAAGATTTTTAGTTGGCGTTTTTATTGCATCAGTAAATGTAGGCCTACTTGTTTTTGTATTAAAGTTTACAGTGACAATAGTTAGATGGAGCAATTAAAACTAAGTATTTAGAAGAGGCTATTATTATTTGTGGTGGTTTTTGTTTACCTAAAAAGAAAAAGGTTTGATTACTAAATCAGGAAATTTAATCTGTCAGCATACTGTTGTAATTGTATTGGTGGTGTGATAGAGTTAATTTTGTTTGTGAGCAACTGACACATGTAACACAAGCAATTTCACATGCTGCATGGAAGTCAACTATGTCAGTGGACAAGGGACAGTACTAGTACATGCAAATATGACCCCTGTTATGGTCATGCGATCAAAAACCTTAATAAACCAGAGACAGAGTTGGCAGTTCAGTACAGGATAGCAAGGAGACCGGGACTATTAGTCGACCATGAAGTCCGTCCAGGTAGAGTGAGTCCTCGAGTGAAATTTATGGGTCCAGGATGAGACAGTAGAGTTTAGTAGGGCGGTGATGTATGGTGATGTACAGTGTAACATTTGTATTGTATTGCCAATTGTGTCATATTGGCTGTCATGGGCGTAGCCAGGATTTTTTTCGGAGGGGGGGGGGGAATTAGGTGACTATTTTACTTTAGATGTTATACCGAAAAAAATTTATATATATGTATATATGTTTGTATGGATAGATGTGTGTGTGTGTGTGTACATAATTAATCTCTATTACATTCTGACCCTTCATTCTTTTAGAAGATGTTCATTGTGCCCTAGAATAGGTTCTTCCTGGAGTTAGTGAAAAAATTGTAGACTCCTCGCCCATGTCAGCAAGGGGTATGGGGGAGTGCCGAGAGTTCCCCCAGTGTGGGGCAGAGCCCCGCCGCCAAGCACTATTTCTGATATTGAAAGCCAACTAAATGCATATTCTGAGGTACCTACAGTGCAATATTTTGCTATTAAAATTTTATTTTTCAAAAACCTAATGTGCTATTCTTACTGACTTAGACCCTCCCTTGCCATTCAGCGCATTTGCTGGCAAACTGTTTCCACAAAATTCTGTCACTGGTAATGTCTGAAGCCTCTTTCCACCTGCTCTGAGGACCACCATGAAAGTGTGGCGCCAAGTTGTACTAGGATGTCATCGCAACTCTTATTATGCGTAATTCATTTTGTCGGAGGACATGTCCCGCAAACCTCATGCGCTGCTCTGTCACAACCTTACTAAGGGGTCGACTCCTTTTTCGGCATAGGATTTCCTTGATTTAGACCCGATCTCTATAACTGACTCCTAAAATCCATCTTAGCCATCTTTGTAGAGCCTTATTTAGTGCTTTTCAATTTCATTGCACTTTATTAATGGAGCCCAGCCGCTGGTAGACATGTGTAACTTCTCTTGACTACGATCTTGGAATTAGGTGACTATTTTACTTTAGATGTTATATCGAAAAGGGAAGTTTTATCGTAAAAAATCATGTGTTGGGGAGATTTAAACCTCAAAACTGTCTTGAGGGGTTTTAAAATTAAAAAAAAGCTTTCTGGAGGAGAGGGGTTGAAACTCCCCCCCCCCTTTGACTTGCCTACGCTCAAAGAATTTTAGTGCGTAATTTGCTTTTTTTTATATTGAAGTATTTTTAGCTTCAAACCTAGCTGAAGAGGGGTTTAAGCTCAAAACCCCTTTGGCTACGCTCATACAATTTTGAGTGTGTAATTTGCTTTTTTATATTGAAGAGAGGTTTATCGTAAATTTGGAGAGGGGTTTACAATCAAAATCTTAAATGTGCTCTTGGAATTTGGGGATTGTCGTTTGCATTTTTTTTGTTTTATAGAGAGGGGGATTTAAATGCAAAACCCCCTGGTAGGGGCTTTTAAACTCAAAACCGGGGTTTTAAACTCAAAACCTCTTAGTAGTGGGTTTCAAACTCAAAACCCCTAGTAGGGGGTTTCAGACTTAAAACCCCCTGGTATGGGATTTCAAACTCAAAACCTCTTGGTAGTGGGTTTCAAACTCAAAACCCCTGGTAGGGGGTTTCAAACTCAAAACCCCCTGGTAGGGGGTTTCAAACTCAAAACCCCCTCATAGGGGTTTTCAAACTTAAAACCCCTTGTAGGTGGTTTAAAACTCAAAACCCCCATGGCTGTGCTAGGGCAAGTGATGGTTTAGTATTAAAATTTCAACTAAAAGAAACAAAATTCAAAATTAAAGCAAAAGATCAGTCACTTAACTCTGCCCCCCCCCCCCAGTTCATTTCGGGGAGGGTTTGAACCCCCCCCTGGCTACACCCATGTTGGCAGTTATTTATTTACTCATTAAAATACCAGATTACTTTGGAAGTAACGTCTGTATTATATAAGGAACTCTTGTTGTCAAGTTCATCTCTATTATGATAACATTGCATCTGGAGACAAAAATTGCATAGGGGTTCTTACAGAAGAGAATATAATTTAGAAACTTGTCTTTAATTTTATAGAGTTTGATTTTCATTTCAATTTCCTTTTTCTCCATTTTTCTTCAGTAGTCTAAAAATTCGTTTTATTCATTTTTATGTTTTGTGAAATCTTCATTTTAATTCCAGTGTTGAGCTCAGATGAGGATGAAGAAAATTATCTGGTTCGTCAAACACTAGAAGAGTTTTACCAAACAGCAGACATCATGCGTCCCACCACTAGAAACAGCTCTAGAATGTCTTCTCACAGCAGAGTGAGGTCTGCCAGAGGAGAACGAATTGATACCAAACCTGCACAAGAGGTAGCTCCCATTGCCAAGCAGCCTCTGAAACTTGGACATCAGCTTGACTTACTGCCAAGTAACATGTAAATCATTTTGGTGTTACCTTATAAAATACAGATGTTACCGGTACTTTAAAAAAGAAAATGATTACATCCTATGTGTCCTATGCGTCATGCATCTAGTCATGCATGTTAACCAATGACTTAAATTCTGCTAAGTCATTGGTTTATCCTGGCTGGCTCAGGCAATTTAACTTATTCCATGCTCTAATAGCTCTAGGGAAGAAGGAGCATTTGTACAAATTCGTCCTAGCCTATGGAACGAGGAATGCACCTTTATCTTTGTATCTTTCTTAGTATTTTATTAGATTTTGTTTTAGTATTTGAAGATTATGGTTCAGGGTTTTATGTATAATTGCTACTTTACTTTGGAGTGCTCTATCCTGAAGGCTTTCTAAATCTAGTGATTTTACTAAAGGTGTTACTCTAGTCAAATGTGAATATTCATTTGTTATGAATCTCACTGCTCTATTTTGTGTCTGTTCCAGTTTCTTAATGTTTTCATGAGTTAAGGGGTCCCAAACAGTGGGTGCATATTGTATTATTGGTATTCCTTTCTGTAACTAATGTATGGAAACCTTAGTTACAATTAGCATTAGTTACCTTTCACATAGTTATGATAAATGTTTGGTATTTATTTAGTTCAACACTGCAGTTATTTTTATTTAGTTTTCTTTACCATTGAACTGTATACAGGTTTAAGTTTTTTTCACAGCATCTAAAAACATTAAATTAATGTCACTGGAATGTATAAAAATATAGAAATCTAATTCATATTCTTGTGTTTCCTTAATTTCACTTATTGATGTCAAGTACCTGAATAGATATAATATTGCAAGGATTATGTTTCCCAATTTCATAAGATGTTTCTTTAAATAATAAAACTAGACCAACTATTTTAAAGAATTAATGATAGACTTCAATAAAAAAAAAATCAAAGCATTTGTTTGTTAAAAAAGACAATTTGGTTGATTTTTACTTATTGGCTAACAGTTTTTCAGCTTGATTTACACATAGCACTGCATGGAGGTTGGTTGTGTATTGAGAGGGAGGAGGGGCTGGAGAACGGAATTCAAATGAAATTCTACATTTATTAAGATTACTTAAAGAAAATGACTAACCTATTGGTCATTGTGCAGGACACATGACACCCTCACTATCTGTAGGCCACAAAAGAGATGACCTTTACATCATCTGCCCCATTGATTGCTATGTCTGAAAGGGAAAGTAGCTTAAGGAAAAGTTATTGTGTTGTTGTATTTTGATAAAGAAAAAAAGAAAGGAAGGCTATTGTGTTACTTAGACACATAACTCTTTACTCAAGAAAACTCAAGAGGATGAATACTGATAATTACATAGCACAAATAGTCATAGTATTTAAGACCATTTTTTTCAAAATTGCTAGGTTTATTAATTTTAATCCACATTCAGATTTACATTTATTTACGAAAATAATTGTTACTTACATTGTCTTTTCACTTTTATTTTGTTCAAAACTGGTATATCAAATATCTTTATTGCTTCACCAGTAACTCAAGCCCTGTGCCACCTAAAGACATAGGAATTAAACTAAATACTGTTGTCAATAACATTGACTCTGTCTCAGAGGAAATGACATATTTTAAAGAAAAGGTGAGAGCAGTTAGATGTATAGATAATGTAAAAAGTTTTTTTTTTATTATTTTATTGCATAAATCTTTTTTTTTGGCTCAATTTCAATTATCATTTTAAAATGTTTCTTTCATGAGGAAGCTAATAATTATTTTGAGGCCATTAATTTATCAACCATAATAGACCTACTATGATTCAATTATGAATAAAATTTATGAGTAACATTAGAAATGATTTATTATTAAGTAATTAAATTATGTAAAGTTAAGTATTATTTTCATCTCATAGTTTTTATACTAATTATGTACGAGTTTGAAGTTTTTCTTGTTGTTAATGAAATGAAATGATTGTTGAATGCCAAGTATGTATATTTTTAAATATTTGTTGAGTGTTAGGGATAACAATTGAGGAGGTTCTATGATTCATCAGAAAAATTCTAGATATCTTTGTTCACCTTCACCTATCCCTTAGTCTGTTGGAACGTTGGGGTAGCACACAAGATTTGTTGACCGTCATTCTCCATTCCTCTCTGTCTTTTGACTTGGATAGAAACTCCTTCAATGACAGGGCTGTCTGTTTTTTTATTTTGTCTTCCCATCTCTTTCTATGTCTGACTCTTCTTCTTTTTCCTGGTACTGTTCCCTGAAGGAAAGTTTTTGCGAGCATTTAGGATCTTGTGATATGGCCATAGAGTAGCTAGCAAGTCATCATAGGGTCCAATTGCTGTATCAATCCTGTCTCTTATCTTTTCATTTGTGAAGTGGTCTTTGTTACATCAAGCAAAACCAATACTTCAAAGTTTTCACTGCATTTTTAATATTAATATATGTTTTCAGCTTGTTTCCCATCCTCAACATGGCTTTAGACAGCCATCAGTTGCTGGTCTTCCAACACCTAGAGATGAAATTACTAATACACACAATTTTGTACAATCCTCATCAGATTTAAGGTAGGGACTATTCTTGTCAAGCTATGAAATATTATTATTCAATTCACAAGAATTGTTTCCTCAAAACTTAGTGACATTTTATTTAATGATTCATATACATTTTAATATTGAAAAGTAGTCTTGCTTAAATGCAATCTCTCTACTTTAGTTTTGTTAAGTTTTGGTTAAATATAATCAACAGCTCAATCAAGTCAAGACCTGTGACTGCTTCCTACACCACAGATAAAGAACTGACAACACAACAGTTACAAAAATCTAAACTACGGTGCAAATCAGCGAGTGGTATTGACTGGAGAGGGAGAATTGAACCAGATTCTGTCAGATACAAGTTAGTAGCCAACATATCTACAATAGAAAAAAAGAAACTTTACAGGTTTCAGTTTAAGCATGAATAATTATGGAAGTAAAAAATTACAATTCAAAACATTTCAAAATTGCATACAATAAATACAAATTAAATCTTCTCTTTTGAGAATTATTTTGCTTCATGCTAAAATTGAACTTCGAAGACTTCCACAAAGTTGTAAGAATAATCACAATCTATATTATAATTTTGTATATTTTTTGGTATGAAATATTTATGACATGTTAATTCCCCCATACTTTGGGATACTCTCTAATTCTTTGATGTCAATAATATCAATATTGAACTAACATTGTAGTCTGTTTATTTTTATTAGGACAGTAAATAAAGACTACTTTCTGTTAATAGTTAATCTGTCTTTGATTTAGATGGTCTAAAACAAAATTTGGAAGTCACACGTATTTGAAAAAATGGATTGGTGTCCACACTCAGCCCAGTGGGAAAAGTTCATCCAAGGCAAGACCAAAAACTGCACCAAGCTCAGTCAAAGAAAAATTGAAAACTCAGAAAGTGAGATTTTTAAAAAATTCCTGCATAATAAGAAAAATGTGAATTGACTTTGCCTGTTCTTTTCTAATCTGGTGGAGCATCATAGTAGAGTTCTTTCTCTATTCCTATCTAGGAACAAAATGTCAGAGCAGTCCAAGCTGCAAGTCATGACACTACTGTGGTAGATCAAAAAGATGTGGAAAATATGATGACCATTCAACATCTACTGCCAGGAGATGATGGGTAATACAATGTTTACTTTGAAGGCTCTTACAATCATAAATAAAAGACATTTTTTTTGTAAAACAATTACACTTTTTTCTTCTCATCATAATTAAAAAATTGTTTGGTCAGTAGTTTAAAATGTCTTGACTCATCAAAAGTTTGCTAATATTGTGTACTGCTTTGTCCTCTGATATTTAAATTAAGAAAATAAACAACTTAAATAAAAATGTTATCATTAATTTTGTTATGCACTTTTTTTTCCCCAGTGTTGATCCCAGACTTCTGTATGATTATGATCAGGTCAGTAGATTAGTTAATGTATGCCTATTGAAAAGAGACATAAATTAGTGATATTATTATCTTATGAAACCCATAACTTCTTGAATTATATCAAAATTTAGTTATGCAATTTTTTTTAAATTTAAAAACTTAATGAAATAATTCTTGACTGCTTAATAGTGTCCTTTTTTGTGTGTCCAGATTGTTCATACTAATATTCAATTCCATTTCTATTTATTTTACTTTAAAACTAATTTTTTCACCAATCATCATTTTTAGTGCCACACAGAAGCACATCCCATTCATTTTTATTTATGTTTAATTTGAATGAAAAAAATCCAAGAAGTGCATAATTTATAACAATGTTGATATACTTTTAAATTTATTTCTATTTATTTCATGTTCAGAAATTCTGGAAGAATGTGAGAAAAAGTTCAGTATCTTCTGCTACTGAGCTTCCTAAAGAGTTTCTGTCTTTTGTTTCTTCATCCACTATGTTAGGTAAGTTAACATCTTCTAACACTATATTAGGTTAGTTAACATCTACAAACACAATTTTAGGTAAGTTAACATCTTCAAACACCATGTTAGGTAACATCTTTGACCACAATGTAAGACAAGTGAACATTGTGCAATTTCTCCACTTAGTTAACAGACATTTTCAATTGCAATTTTAGATAAGAAGAAATCTTCACATTCAATACTAGGTATGTAGATAACATATTCATATAACATTGTGGCATTGTTCGGTGGTGGATAGCATTGCTTTGATTCAATTTTGATGCTTTGTATATTGTTTTGCTGATATAATTCACCTTGCCTGTGTTTGCATAAAGTAAACAAATTAATCTTGGCTTCATTAAAATAGTTCAGAGTGAAACTAATAATACCAAAGAGCCCAAGGAGCTAACGAATCTAGATGGTGTTGGTATCTTAAGGGCTATGATCAGTTTACAAATAAGTTGTTTTTCTTCAAAGGCTAAGTAAGGAATAGACTAAATGTATTGGAGATTTTCATACTTGATGGAAAAGCTATAAATAGCCAGCCTTTTGGGTGTATCCGGTGTACATAATCAAGGAAGTGTTGTCAAGCTAGGTGTTTTTAAAGGTAAAGAAATGTTTGTGTTCAAGTTAACACAGCAGAACTAAATTGTCTAAGCTCTTTTGTTTATAGCAAACAAATAATTTTAATTTGTTGGATGTAGTACACTTTCACTTTGTGAATTCAAGCTTATTTCAAAACAAGTGACAACTGATGAGCAGTGTTAAAGTATACTGGATAGGATGAAGATCAACTGCCCCCTCACTAAGATAGTGTTACAATTAGAGCTCAATATTTTTTTAGTTAGTTGGCAACAGTGATGTTCAATTATTATCCTCGACATTTAAAAGGTTGTTATGAAAATCTCCTATAATGTGTGTTGGATGTGTGGCCAAGATGCTTAACCCACTTGGGTACCCATCAGGGGGGCTTGAGTTCAACCCCTGACTGGTGCAAATTTCTTTACTGAGTGCTTAAAGGCAACATGTACAGACCATCTCCCTAACAGCTTTTTTTAAAAAAAAGTGATTACAAACTGCTTGTTAGTCACTTTGGTTTTCACTCACCTTGGACTAAAATTAAACACTAACTTAAAATGCTAAGTTTAAAAATTTGTTTGTAGTGAATGCAAGTAAAGCTTAAAACCTTATTTCACCAACATACATATTTACAAGTATCATAATGAAATATGTAATAAAACGTTCAAGAGTAGATTTAAAAAAACAACAACATTAAAACTTTAATAGTCTAGGGAGAACAACTTATAGATCTGTTATAAAGCCCCGTATATTTATTTTACCATTTATCAATAAGAAGTAGATATCACGACATGCCAGACTATGTGATGTCACGACAGGCCAGACTAAGCGATGTCACGACACCAGACTATGCGATGTCACGACAGGCCAGACTATGTGATGTCACGACAGGCCAGACTATGTGATGTGACGACAGGCCAGACTATGTGATGTCACGACAGGCCAGACGATGCGATGTCACGACAGGCCAGACTATGTGATGTCACGACAGGCCAGACTATGCGATGTCACGACAGGCCAGACTATGCGATGTCACGACAGGCCAGACTATGCGATGTCACGACAGGCCAGACTATGCGATGTCACGACAGGCCAGACTATGTGATGTGACGACAGGCCAGACTATGTGATGTCACGACAGGCCAGACTATGTGATGTCACGACAGGCCAGACTATGCGATGTCACGACAGGCCAGACTATGCGATGTCACGACAGGCCAGACTATGCGATGTCACGACAGGCCAGACGATGTGATGTCACGACAGGCCAGACGATGCGATGTCACGACAGGCCAGACTATGTGATGTCACGACAGACCAGACTATGCGATGTCACGACAGGCCAGACTATGCGATGTCACGACAGGCCAGACTATGCGATGTCACGACAGGCCAGACGATGTGATGTCACGACAGGCCAGACGATGCGATGTCACGACAGGCCAGACTATGTGATGTCACGACAGACCAGACTATGCGATGTCACGACAGGCCAGACTATGCGATGTCACGACAGGCCAGACTATGTGATGTCACGACAGGCCAGACTATGTGATGTCACGTCAGGCCAGACTATGTGATGTCACGACAGGCTAGACGACGACATTTTTAAAATTATAAATTGTACATAGCTTTTACTGTATTCCTATTTGTAAGCTCGATGGTAAACTATAAACGTTTGCATAAGCCACTTCCTCACATTAGGCCTATAGCAAAACATCTTGACCCGAGGGGCGGTATCGGTGCACTTTGTACAATACATCTGCACGCAGACACAAGGAGAAACTATTTAGCAGCTGAGAAACATGGACTAGCACACTGAAAGAGATTTACACAACTCTCTCCCCGGGCCCTCTGTGACGGGGGCGTGACATCATTGGTTTTATTTTGGAAATAGGGGGCTTTACAAAAAGGTGGCTTTCTGGTCGTGTGGTTTGCTCTTCAGGCTGTCGTCACGAAGATGTTGTCTCTGAACTCTGCCCGCTACCATCTGCTCACGTCCGGCTGTAGGTTTAGTCTACCATGGAATGGGTTGCTTGAATCAGCCAGGAAAACTAACGACTTAGCAGAGATTAAGTCACTGATTGTTGTGTATGACTAAATTGACACACGATACGCAATCGTCTTCTTTTCTGAAGGAACGTCTGAAACCTATATAACAAATGAACCGATAGCGAGCCTTGAAAGTCCTAGACCATCAGAAAGAGAGCACATATCATTGTGTTTCCCTTTTCCACAGCCATGTTTCGCCTTGTTCTCTAACATCCTATGGACTAAATAAAGGCGAAGAGCTATAAACATATTCTATTAAAATAGGAAAATAATCTTAGGTCAACAGGTCGATACCCTAGAAGTCATCAAAGGTTTCTTCTAAATAAATATTATTATTATTCGTCGTTTCCAGATTTTGTCTACACATCTATGTTTATATACAGCCATAGAGAGTTAGTTGCCCATCTTTTAAGACTGACTAACATGTCAAAACATTTTTTAATTAAAAGAAAATGCAAATGTAACTTCTGGAAGCAAAGTGTCGCCCTTTCATCCATGTATTGACACCGTTGACCACAAGTGTTTGAAAGAAGGTGAGAAAAAGTGACTGCAGGAAGATTAAATCAATAAACACTGTTCGATAGATGCTTTGTAAGCCTTTCCCTCCAGGGAGTAGTCCGTCTCATCCATTACTCCTCTCAGGTGTGTATCACAGTGGGAAAGAAAGGCGCTCATGTAGTTCAGTGACACGGACATTGTTTCTGTGACACCGTGTGTTCCTTTTGACTTTTTCTGGAGGATATAATACGCTTCCAACTAGATCTATGTGTATATTATACATTTTAATGTATGACTTATTAAAACGTGACTAGCCAATTAAAGTGCTCAATGTTTAAATCAGTAAAGCAATATTAGCTTCTTGCGATATTTGTTAAAGTAAACCAGAGGCAAAAATACAACAATGCCTCTTGTTTTACCTCTTGTTTGACCTCTTGTTTTACCTGGCTTTTCTCTGTTTTTTGTTTTGTTTGTTTTTTATACTGCTGAACAAGTGTGTACTTAAGTGTTTGTATTAGCAAGTTGGCCCTATGTTATACTGTGTACTTAAGTGTTTGTATTAGCAAGTTGATGCCAAGTTGGCCCTATGTTATACTGTGTACTTAAGTGTTTGTATTAGCAAGTTGGCCCTATGTTATATTGTGTACTTAAGTGTTTGTATTAGAAAGTTGGCCCTATGTTATACTGTGTACTTAAGTGTTTGTATTAGCAAGTTGGCCCTATGTTATACTGTGTACTTAAGTGTTTGTATTAGCAAGTTGGCCCTATGTTATACTGTGTACTTAAGTGTTTGTATTAGCAAGTTGGCCCTATGTTATTCTGTGTACTTAAGTGTTTGTATTAGCAAGTTGACCCTGTAATACTGTGTACTTAAGTGTTTGTATTAGCAAGTTGACCCTATGTAAAGGTTATGAAGGTGCAATGCCAAATAGATTTAACGATTGTTTTGTACAGGAAGTGTCTAAAATGATTAAATCTTTAAAACTCATGTACTCAATGCTCTAGCGATGTTAGAACTACCTCGATGTTGTGTCAGTATTGTAGCAACCACGGTACGAAGGGGTTCATTTAGCCCACGCCTATGACTATTTAGTAACCACAGGGACCATTGTACTGTTATAGTCATGACACTATTATAGTCTACTTACACATATGAAATAACTTTTTGTAAATGTTTGATACATACAGAATCAATCGATTTGATTTTTGTCACACCTAACCTTCTGGTTTACGGGGTTGAGACATTATCGTAGTCCTGAACCCGGGGTCACGGGTGTTTTGCTTGCTACGCCATTGGGTGGAGTCACAGGTGAGCTCAGCCTTAAACTTTTCCGAAGTGGTCAGAGAAATGTGTAGGAATTGTATCAATCTCCACTCGCAAAATTAGTCATTACAGTTATTGATAACAAAAATGTTTTTTTTTTTTAATTTAGGGCCACTGATACCTACACCCAATATAAACACCGAACAACTTCAAAACAAACTCAAAATAAAATTTCGCGACTTCAAAGCTTATTTCATTTTCTGTTTCCCTACACGCCTATTTCAATCAGTTCATATCGCTTCCGTCTTAGGATTAGTCAACACGATTTCGTTTTGCTTGAAGGACACGTCTTTGGAGGACTACATCTCGTTTTATGGCCACTGTCTTTTGAATTAAATCTTAGCTTCATTATAAAGGATGTCAGTCGTCCACTACTGCATACAAAGCATTACAAAAAACTACAAGCTACACTGTCGCTACAGAGCCGACGCGAAGGTTTCTTTTTCTGTATGTTGATGTGAGCAGGAGAACATTTGATGCATTAAAACAAAATGTGAAATCGGCTGCCACTTTTAACACGCCGGTGTTGATGACAAAGCATTCTAGTTTAGATAGTAAGTGTGGATTACGTGTTTTTTGTTGTTGTTGTTGTAGTTGTATCTATGAATTATTTTGTAATTAGAATATACTGTTTTCCTACTTTGTTTATTTATCGTGTAACCTGATCGAAGATATCGGAGATCAATAATCTTCAGTGAGAAAGAGGAAGTCATTCCGCTTTTTCACCTTCAGTTTATTGCAGCCTAAAAACTGATACCGCGACTTAAGGCTTAAAGAGGCTGTAAAAAAAACCAAATGTCCATAATATTGTGACCTGTTAATAGTCTTCTTCTCTAGCATGATTTATTACCTGACACATAGATCCTAATCTTATGTGGTCTTGTTTAAGTGTGTGTAGGACTTATATAGGTAATATCATGAGCTTCTCAATAGACAGGCCGCTATGTTAAAAAGTATAAAGCGATAAGTCCTACATGCAATAAATATCTTAACTAAAACACAGAGGATCTAAAGCTTTGTATTTACTTGAGGCAATGTTTGGAGGGAATAGTGCTAGTAAGAAACTGTGCCAATAAATAAAAGTACTAAAAGTACCATTGAGAAATAGTGCTAGTAAGAAACTGTGCCAATAAGTAATAGTACTAAAAGTACCATTGAGAAATAGTGCTAGTAAAAAACTGTGCCAATAAGTAATAGTACCAAAAGTACCATTGAGAAATAGTGCTATTAAGAAACTGCCAATAAGTAAAAGTACTAAAAGTATCATTGAGTAATAGTGTGAGGGAAACAGTGCAAACGAAAGTCATGTCCAGTGAGGCATAGTGTCGATGAGACAAAGTGCGAGAATCGGTGCCGATGAGGCACAGTATTAATGTGGGCACTGTAGGCATTGAGACACAGTACCAAGCGAAACAGTGCCAACTGATATATCATATACGGTACCAAGTGAAACACTGAGCCAACTGAGACAGTTCAAGCGAGACACGGTTTTTCAAGTGAGACACAGTGTCACCTGCGACACAGTGCCAGTTAAGCAACTTAAGTGATACACTGTAGCCAATATCGAGGAAAGACCCAGACTCTAAATAATTTTGGGTTATCAATTACATTTAATTTTTAAAAATCCCTTGGCCTTAAAAAAAAAAAATCAGTCACGTTGCATGATGCCAAAGTAGCCTATTTATATGTTTTGCTCTGGAGAAGGGGTAAGAGCGAGAGATGTAGAACGAGAGAGACAGATATGGGGTATACAGTGTGCCTATCTAGTAGTCTAGTAATTGCAAAATATTTAAGGACAAAATGTATAAGGGCCCTGAGACATAAGCCGCGTGCCACACTTTTATTTAAACAAAAAAAAAAAAAAAAGGAGCCAAGGCTTTTGGAAAGGATCAGGGTCTACGTTTATTTATAAACAGTTAATTACCTTGGTTTTTACAAAGGCTGTCTATCTTGGGAAAAAAAAGAGAGCCAACCCATAGTGCTTGTATTTGTGCGTGTGTCACGTAATAGCCTACCTAGAGAACAAAAGGTTTGCTTAATGTGCCTTTAATAATTAGCGTAGCACTTACATACCGAGTAATTGACTGTGTAGACCTAACCATGTAGCCTGTAAGATTTCTTGGACAAAGCAGTCAAGTGTTCTGCGTTTTGTACTATGCAAAAGCCAATGACAAATGTAACTCTTCTGTCCCATGAGGCGTACACTATTTAGCTATGAAAAAAACATTCCCCCACAAAACCACTGTAATTTTGTGAAATGTGTTTGATTATACTTTCTTAATCTTTAGCAAGCTGTGGATCCTTTAGCAATGATTAATATTGTACTGTGAAACATTCTTAATCTAGCTGTGGATCTGTTAGCAGTGATTAATATTGTACTGTGAAACTTTCTTAATCTAGCTGTGGATCCGTTAGCAGTGATTAATATTGTACTGTGAAACTTTCTTAATCTAGCTGTGGATCCGTTAGCAATGATTAATATTGTACTGTGAGTTAAATGTAACGCATTTCTATATTATTGCAATATTTAGCCTGCAGTTAGTTTAACCTATCTGTGAAAGAAGGACTGTAATTTTAAGGCAAAGGATAATTTGAATTTCTTGATAATAGCACATTGATCAGGTATGTTAAGCATTAAACATAGATCTATATTTAGTTTTGCTACATAACAGAAGAACATGTAGGCCTATTGAACTATATTTTTGGTAGTCTAAGCATGTTTTCCAAATAATTATTTGGATTTATTAGAAGTATATTTTGAAAGAAGCCTAAGTGTCTAAATTTATTACTATGATTATTATTTGAATATGCCATATTCAAGGGTGAAAAATATTGGACAGTCGTTTCAGTCTTTAGACAGGCCTATCTAATTTTACATATTAGAATTTTACTTTTATTAACCGTTAGCTTTGCACTACAACAAAATCTGGCTCTTCATTTACTGTGCCGATTAGCGCTTTATCGTATTGACATTGAAAAAAAAAGAAAAGAAAAACAGCGGCTATATTATATTTTTATTTATTTACACATTTTATGTGACCGGTAGATCTAGAAGGTAGATATATTATAGCACAAGTGCAGCATTGGGCCTATATTTTATCGAGTCTAGATCTAGAACAATAAAGTCCCAATTACACTTAGATTCTAGAAATTTTCTTGACAAAAGCTATAATAGTACAAAAAAAAAAAAGATAGGGCCGACTTCATGTTATTAATTATTCTACATCACATTCTCTTTCTTATTCTATATTCTGTGACTAACTCTCTAGCTTCTAAATCCGATCTACTCTATACATGTGACTCACAGACACGTGGCTTTTAAAACGTAGGGCCTAATCTAAGGCAAAAGGACAAAAACACCTGTTTTATTTGTGTTATCAAGTTTTTAAGTAGCCTAATATTTAACTTAAAAGTAAAACTCCATTGTTTAAAAAAATTAAATGTAGTATTTATCTTCTAAGCTGGACCTTTTGTACTGATTGCGGGAGTGACCTATCATCCCGATTGCTACAAAATCGATTCAAAGAGTTTCCGTTAAAGAATATAGGCTATCTGGGCCTACCTTTCCACCAAAGCGATTATAGAGTTTACCAAATGCTTACCACAAATTTCTTCCGAGTTTCTGCCTTTTGCATTATCAAAACACTCCTGCTACAAAGCATCTTGCTGGACACGATCTTATGGCAATCAAGTCCATTACAAACTGTACAGCTTCGAATGTCTTTAACACTTCAGAAATACTGATTCAGAAAAAAATCTTTTCAAAGAATATCCATAGATTGTGTCTGTAGTATAGACATTGTTTTAATAATTTAATTAAATCAAAAGTCCGGAATATATAGTCTATATAGTTCTATAGTTTGTATAGCTCTTTATGAAGAGTTTTGAAATTGGCATCACTTAGCCATCTTGCAGAAATTCAGATAAACAACCAAACTGTAGACCAAGTGCAAGAATATAAGTACCTAGATACAGCCAGCTATAATGGAGTGAAACCTGTCAAAATCTTTACTCCAAAATTCATCAACGAATCTTTTATCTTAGCTAAGAAAATAAAAAATCTCTATCAGCAGTCTAATTAACTTTGCCATCACCTGCTGTATGGTAATACTTCACTGGCACAAAGACATAGACTAAATGGACTAATTTTTAAAAAGGCGTGATATATTACTCAAACACAGCTACCATCTCTTGAAAACCATTTTCTTGAAAGATGCCTTTCCAAAACACACACGATCATTAAAGACCACCTGCACCCACTAAACCACTGGGACATCAGATCTGGGCGATGTGGTCGTCTCCTCTCTATTAGGGCTGAAAGATTTAAAAACTCCTTGATTTCACTTTCATTCAGAGTGTTGCAAGGTCATCTGTCGTCACTCAGAAGTGTATGTGTGACTGTGAATGTTGTTTGTATTTGCATCTATATTGTTATAGTAGTTATGGTGAGGTGGGCAATTGTAGTCAAACTGAATTTCCATTTGTTTGGATCAATACAATGTAAAAAAAACCAAAGAAATGATAATCGATTTTCGTAGGGACAAGAAGGGAAATGATATTGTTTCTGTAGCTGGAGAGACTATTGAGATTGTGCAAACCTTTAAATACCTTGGTACTATCCTAGACAATAAACTAAATTTTACTGCAAATACTGATTATATCAGCAAAAAAGGGCAGCAAAGATTACGACTACTAAGAAAACTGTCCTCGTTTAATGTTAGCGAAAAGGCCTTGGCTATGTTTTATCACGCTCACATCTGCAATATTTTAAGTTTCAATATCACTGCCTGGTATGGCAATCTGAGCATTAAAAATAAAAATAAACTTAATAGAATCCTAAATGCTGCTGGCAAAATCATTGGCAAAAAACAAACCCCATTTGGGCAGTTGTTTGAGACAAACATCTATAAAAAAGCTAACAAGATCCTCGAAATAAAGAATCACCCTTTGTGTCAGGATTTTGTGATTTTACCATCACAAAAGAGATACAAGACACCGATAGCAAAGACAAACAGACACAAACACTCTTTTGTTCCCCTGGCAATCAAATCATTAAATAAGAACAATCTGATATAAACTTTGTCACATGTAAATTATGAGTGAGTCTGATGTGAATGTACACTTTGGTTTCTTATAGTTATAATGTTTTTTGTTTGATGTAATGCACAAATTGTAAGACAAATTTCCTTACGGATAATAAAGATTATTATTATTATTATTATTATTATTACCTGAGAGTCTTATACTTCACACAATAGATTTTGATCGAGACCAATATTATGTAATTAATAGAAAATGGATTTTGTCCTCTTACTATAATCTTAGGATAACACAAATTAACCATACACAGTATGGAGTCTTTCAAATACTAGTCTGTGTTAGACTTCCACTTCCCTGTATTTAGATCCATAATATTTACTAACAGAAGACCTTAATTGTAGGCTTATGAACTGTGAGAATAGAATAATCAGCCCTATAGCCCAGGATGACTCACACAATCTACCTTCATGGCTTATCTCCCTTTGAGAGCTTAAAAAAAAAAAAAAAAAAAAAAAAAAAAACTTCACTTGTAGGCAGAATACTCTGTAATGCCATGATCTAGGGCTACCACACTAATAAGTAGCTTCAAATGCCATAGGTAACTTTTAGAACAATAGAGTTTACAGTTTTATTAAAGGGCTATAAATAGATTGTGAATGGACAATTTTATTGCAATCACAAACATTAACAGTTAGTACCACTATGTTATGTTGTTTTTAAAAGAATAAGGTTGGAACATAGCATTATGGTGTAGGAGGTTACTTCATTAGACAATGTTTTAAAGGAATAGTTGTTATTGAGTCAAAGAAATCTAAGATTGAATGTAAATGTTCTCAAATTATTTATTTCAAATCTATGTAGGCTATTGGCACTTACTGCAAGCAGTTCTTTTAATATTGAAAATCTGTTGTTAAGATTTGATGCTTTTGTATTCTAGGAGACCAGAAGACTCAACAAGTTTACAAGGATGCCAGAAGTGAAATACATACAAGTTTTGTTAAGTAAAAAAATTTTTTTTATCCAACAACTAGTTAGTAGTTACCATTATATAAATACATGTAATGTTATGTTTCAGCATAAATCTATTTACCCATTTATCTAAAGACACAATTATTTAATCTTTGATTCTAGTGATGAGGAACATTGTAAAGAGAACACTATAGAGACAGAAGAAAATGTGGAGCTACAAAAAACATTAAATGAACATTTCTCTGTAAGGATATCCACTTATTTAAAAGCCATAAAGGGGGGGGGGGAAATCATTATAAGCACAGTTCTATTAATGTATCAGTTAGTGATTCTAAGTCCTATTTACATAGGCTAATTATATATATTTTATATTTTTATTACTAAACTCACTCTTTCTTTCTGTCTGGTACAAAGTTTGTACACCTTATTTCTCCCATACCCATTACTGAATCAAGCTGAAACTTTGCACAATTATTCATTGGCATAGATTCCACCCAGCTCTAATGGGTACCTGACATTAGTTGGGGAAAAGTAAAGGGGGTTGGTCATTGTGCTGGCCACATTACACACTCGTTAACCATGGGCCAAAAAAAAAAAACAGATGACCTTTGCATCACCTGCCACATACATATCAAAGTCTACTTTTTATAGAAAACAAATGAGTCAATAAAAAAAGGAAACCAATTATTTAATTAATTACTGTGAATTTTTTTTTTATACCAACAAAAGAAATTATCTTTCAATATTTACATATATTGCTAAATATTTAGGGTTTTGTCCCTTTAGATAAATGTAAGCGTTTTTTCTCTTACACCTATTCTTGGATGAAGTAGAAACTTTTAACAATTAATTATTTTATTGTACCTAACAAAACATCAATCAAATAAAAAAAAATAACCTATTAGTCAATTAATTATTAGTAATTCATCATTTTATTTAATATTAAACAAAGGAAATCACTTTTATATTATCGAGATATATAGTTGTAAGTGCATAGTTCTTTCCCTTAGATAAGCTTTGTTTTGTTTTTTAAAAGGGTTTTTATATTTTGCATCTTTGTTTTTTTACCAATGCATCAATAAATCCAGTTATCAATGAAAAAGTCTTAAAAAGACTTACATTCACTAAAATTTTCTATAAAATATTATGTAATTATGATATTTATAATATGATCTGAAAAAATTAACATCTTAGTCTAAAGGAAATTACCTTGGCTAATTATGAATCAAGAAAATTATACAGAAAATCTTGCCATTTTCTAGTTTCACTGCATAAATGCAAAATATATACTCTAATTTAGCATTGTCTAGATATGTTCCAAAATGAACTACATTGATTCTCCTATCCATCACTACTGTTTTAATTAGCAACAAATTAGAATATATTGAAAAAAAAAATTTGTTTTTTTTTTACTTTGTTTAGTCAGAAATTTACCCTGAGAAACAAAAAGCTGAAATAACATTTGCAGAATTCTCTGAGACATTGAATCCTAAGGCTACCTATCAACAGGAAGAGTCAGAAGATTTGGTTCATCTACCTGCAAAATTGCAGTTGTCGACAGATAAAAACAACAATGTATGCTATCAATATTTTTTATCTTGATTTATAACCTCAGTTGCCGAATTATTTTTATCAAATTAACCTCTGACATAGCATTCAATCCTAATCTTCAATGTTACATTCATCAATTAAGTTTGGGAATCTTTATTGCAAATGTTCAATGGTTGCTGAGTGGTAAAGAGCTTGGATTCCTAACTGGAGTCCCAGGTTCAAATCTCGGTGATGACTTGAATTTTGATTTTCAGGATTCTTATGGTGCCTCTTATTCCAACCAGCTTTAATGGGTACCTAAGATTAGTTGGGGAAAAGTAAAGGTGGTTGGTCATTGTGCTGGCCACATGACACCCTCATTAACTGTGGGCCACAGAAACAGATGACCTTTAGATCTGCCCCATAGATCAAATGATCCGAAAGGTGAACCTTACTTTTTTTTTTTACTTAGCATTAAATATATTTAACTTTGTAGTCTGACTGTCAGACTGTATCATGATGGTTTTGATTTCCAACTCTGCATGCTTACATCCCCTGGCTTCCAGCCAGAGATTTGAGCTAGACATAATAATCTTCAATTTGGAAGGAATGTTTAAAACTATCCTAACATATCAACTTTATTTATACTGATCTTATTTTTTTCTTGTTTTTTTTCTTTCATTTTGTTTTAGAACCTGGACAAGTCCACTGATCTACTTCCTCATCACTTCTCTGATGTCCAGTTAAATCAAGACATTTTATGCTCAGATTGTCAGTCTCAAGACAAAATGAAAACTGCAAGAGTAGGTCATGTTTCTTTTGCTCATTAATCATACTTTTCAGTATCCTTCTCTCTTAACCAGGGATGAATTATGGATAGATAAGAAGACATTCTGTTGCTAAGTATTGGACCAATATGAAATGTTCTTAATGCTACTTTCACTGCATCAGTATTTCTTTTTCTTCATCTTTCTCTTGCCTTTTATCTTTAGCATAATGGCATCGAGAAAGATGTATTGAGTTAAATTTTAATATTAAGAAAATTGTTTTTTTTTGTTTTTTTTTAATTTTGTGTGATTTTTTTCAAAGATTAAGATTTAACATCTTAATCTTTTCAAAATCATATTTTTCTTGTTGAACTTAATTAGTTAAATAAATTATGAAATTTCATCATCTACGCAAGGATTCAATTGTTCCAGACTTTATTCCTCTTTCTGATTTAAATTGTAACTAAATTTATCACCATTTGTTCTTATCTTGATTAATTGAAATACTGAAAATAAAAACAATTTTCTCCTGTGAGTCAATATGTGGTTGATCCTAATAATGCTAGAATATTATAGCCAAATTTGATTTCATTCTAGTTTTGATTGGAGCTGATTTTGAATTTACTTTTTTTGAATTTTCTGATTATGAATTACAAACCTATTAACCTGTATGTCACAAAGGTTGAAAGATCTGCAGGAAGAATGCCCCCAAGAAGTCTTAGTGCTCATCTGACTGGATATAACAGGGTCACAGAAGTGTTGAGAAAAGCACCACCTCTACGCACTCCACCATCCATTCCTAGCCCCCAGCTATATTTCCAAACACCGGAAAGAAAAAGTGGCCAGATATTTGTAGAGCTGGAACACCATGCCAGAAGAACAAAGAGCCCAAAGAGTTTCATGCAGAAAGGTCAGTAATTCTTTTCTGTCTAGGAAATTCTTTTTGTCTGTTTTAAATTCAAATCTTTTTTTCTGTTATAAATTCAAATCTTTTGTCTTTTTACTTGCTTAGATTTACATCCTTCCATACAAATTAAGTGGCAAGAATTCTCCTAAGATCATTCTCTTGTGAGTTCTTCTGCCTCATCTGCTGTCCACATTTTTTTTTCTTCTTGGGATTTATCACTACTGAGCTAGATTTAACCTCTTTTTGACCTTAAGGGATTTGTTTCACGTTTCATTGAGACAATCATTGTAGTGAAGAAGAGAATCTTTATACCCATGTTTATCTATTTATTTGCCCAAATTTAATTGTTGTTTTTAAAAAACGGCACCTGCAATTTCCTATTTTCCATACCACGTCATGGTAAACATTTAATTTGTTGATAAGTAACTTTTTTTATCTGTTTGATCTGTATCTCTCTAGAAGGATCACTGTCATTTCTTGTATTCTTTTATTTGAAGAGTTCATCGACCATTTCTGATAACAGCATGGGATATCAAAGGTAGTTTTATTTATAGTTTTCCTCATTACATAATCAGTGGCTAGGAGGAATAGAAATTGGTATAAGATGCACCATTTGTAACAGACCCACTCTATATCAAAGAATTTCATTATTCCTTTGTTCTGACACAGCAGCTGGATTTTCTGTTGAAATGTTGCAAAATCTGGACAAATTGTTTCTTGATGTTTCTTGGAAGCCTGTTGATGCTTTGATTCTTTCATTTACAAATTTTTGTAATTGCTGTGACTGAAGAGTGATGAAAACTTTGGTGCTGAATACTCCTGCTATAGCATTTGCCAGGCTGCCCTTTTTGGAAGCTTTATGATTATTCCACTTTGTCAGTCAAGACCTCTGTCATTTACCAGCACAGAATTAGATTAGACTTTTTGTAAACAATGTACTGTCCACATATTTGGCATTTCTGCTAACACCATGTCTAGACTTGGTGCTTTGTTTTGTTCTGGAGCCTGATAGCCACAGAAACTTCTTTTCTGATTGTATCTATCATGGCTTCAAGTTAAATGTAAGTAAAAGGTCTTCAGATGTGAAGGTCAAGTTGAGATTATTTGGTAGACTGTTTCTTTACATTTTTTTTTACCCATCTTTTGTTCTTCTTTTGTTAGTAAGGATTAGCCATGTTTGTGCTATGTACTTTGTACAATACTATGTACTTTGTACAATGTATCACTTTTTGCTCCTGTAAGGTCATGGACTATGCAACAATCTTCCTATCAATCCTTGAAGCAGTTTACTGGCCTCTTGGTCCTTCTGTTCAAGAAGCTCTAAGGACCAAAGTTTAATGACAATGAAATTTATTCAGTTTGGATTTAATTACATTATTTCCATTGAGCTACATTTATTTTGAGATAACATAATTGAAACAGTAGTCGTTGAGAATAAATGGTTTGTATATTTATTATCTTAATTACTTAAAGAAACATTTTTTTTGTTAATAGTGGAAGGTCTGCGCAGTGTGAGCAGTATCCATCAATCACCTATTCCTAACAAAACAAGTAATGAATCCATAATTGGCACTTCATTACAAGTTTGTCGACTTCCAGTTGCCAGAAAAACTCCAACAGCACAGCTATTATCCGACTTTAATTTAGGTTAGTTTTTCTTATATTATAGATTTTTCAAATTAAAGATTATATTTTGTGCTTGTTGTCTAAATTTATTAGAATAATTATTTCCAACATTTTCATTACAAGAAGAACACCCTAGCCTATTCTGACCTTTTTTGTTTCATATGATTTTTGAAAATTTAAAGTACTTTTTTTTTTACTTGTAAATATACTTTATACTAACAACTAAATAAATTTAAAACATATTTGAAAATGTGAAAAAAAAATGTACCATAGTCTGCAACAGTTGTAGATTAAACATGTTTAAATTCCAGTAATGACATCAAGGTTTGTTTTTTTTTCTCTCAGATTTTACAGACAGAAATGTTACAGATCAAACTTATTTATCTAGCTCAGCACAATACCTAAAACACAAACATGTTTCTTTCTCTGACCTTCAACAAACACACCCCAAGTCAACGTCAGCTCCAACTTCTTCTCCAAGGTCAAGCTTAGAAGAAGCTGAATTGAGAAATGCCTTCTCTAGGCAGTCAAGGGTAGAAGACTCTTCATCCACAGCCAACAAATCCCTTGCTAGAATTGGAAGACCAATAGCCCAAGTCATGCAGGTTACTGATCCTGTAAGTTTGTCTCCAGTCATGTAGGTTACTGATCCTGTAAGTTTGTCTCCAGTCATGCTGGTTACTGATCCTGTAAGTTTGTCTCCAGTCATGCAGGTTACTGATCCTGTAAGTTTGTCTCCAGTCATGCAGGTTACTGATCCTGTAAGTTTGTCTCCAGTCATGCAGGTTTCTGATCCTGTAAGTTTGTCTCCAGTCATGCAGGTCACTGATCCTGTAAGTTTGTCTCCAGTCATGCAGGTCACTGATCCTGTAAGTTTGTCTCCAGTCATGCAGGTTACTGATCCTGTAAGTTTGTCTCCAGTCATGAAGGTTACTGATCCTGTAAGTTTGTCTCCAGTCATACAGGTTACTGATCCTGTAAGTTTGTCTCCAATCATGCAGGTTACTGATCCTGTAAGTTTGTCTCCAGTCATGCAGGTTACTGATCCTGTAAGTTTGTCTCCAGTCATGCAGGTTACTGATCCTGTAAGTTTGTCTCCAGTCATGCAGGTCACTGATCCTGTAAGTTTGTCTCCAGTCATGCAGGTCACTGATCCTGTAAGTTTGTCTCCAGTCATGCAGGTTACTGATCCTGTAAGTTTGTCTCCAGTCATGAAGGTTACTGATCCTGTAAGTTTGTCTCCAGTCATGCAGGTTACTGATCCTGTAAGTTTGTCTCCAATCATGCAGGTTACTGATCCTGTAGGTTTGTCTCCAGTCATGCAGGTTACAGATCCTGTAAGTTTGTCTCCAGTCATTCAGGTTACTGATCCTGTAAGTTTAACTCCAGTCATGTAGGTTACTGATCCTGTAAGTTTGTCTCCAGTCATGCAGGTTACTGATCCTCTAAGTTTGTCTCCAGTCATGCAGGTTACTGATCCTGTAAGTTTGTCTCCTTCGTGTAGGTTACTGATCCTGTATGTTTGTCTCCAGTCATGCAGGTTACTGATCCTGTAGGTTTGTCTCCAGTCATGCAGGTTACAGATCCTGTAAGTTTGTCTCCAGTCATGCAGGTTACTGATCCTGTAAGTTTAACTCCAGTCATGTAGGTTACTGATCCTGTAAGTTTGTCTCCAGTCATGTAGGTTACTGATCCTGTAAGTTTGTCTCCAGTCATGCAGGTTACTGATCCTGTAAGTTTGTCTCCTTCATGTAGGTTACTGATCCTGTAAGTTTGTCTCCAGTCATGCTGGTCACTTATCCTGTAAGTTTGTCTCTAGTCATGCAGGTTACTGATCCTATACGTTTGTCTCCAGTCATATAGGTCACTGATCCTGTAAGTTTTTCTCCAGTCATGCAGGTTACTGATCCTGTAAGTTTATCTCCAGTCATGCAGGTTACTGATCCTGTAAGTTTGTCTCCAGTCATGCAGGTTACTGATCCTGTAAGTTTGTCTCCAGTCATGTAGGTTACTGATCCTATAAGTTTGTCTCCAGTCATGCAGGTTACTGATCCTGTAAGTTTGTCTCCAGTCATGTAGGTTACTGATCCTCTAAGTTTGTCTCCAGTCATGCAGGTTACTGATCCTGTATGTTTGTCTCCTTCATGTAGGTCACTGATCCTGTAAGTTTGTCTCCAGTCATGTAGGTTACTGATCCTATAAGTTTGTCTCCAGTCATGCAGGTTACTGATCCTGTAAGTTTGTCTCCAGTCATGAGGTTACTGATCCTGTAAGTTTGTCTCCAGTCATGTAGGTTACTGATCCTGTAAGTTTGTCTCCAGTCATGCAGGTCACTGATCCTGTAAGTTTGTCTCCAGTCATGCAGGTTACTGATCCTGTAAGTTTGTCTCCAGTCATGTAGGTCACTGATCCTGTAAGTTTGTCTCCAGTCATGCAGGTTACTGATCCTGTAAGTTTGTCTCCAGTCATGCAGGTTACTGATCCTGTAAGTTTGTCTCCTTTGTGTAGGTTACTGATCCTGTATGTTTGTCTCCAGTCATGCAGGTTACTGATCCTGTAAGTTTGTCTCCAATCATACAGGTTACTGATCCTGTAAGTTTGTCTCCAGTCATGCAGGTTACTGATCCTGTAAGTTTGTCTCCTTCGTGAAGGTTACTGATCCTGTATGTTTGTCTCCAGTCATGCAGGTTACTGATCCTGTAGGTTTGTCTCCAGTCATGCAGGTTACAGATCCTGTAAGTTTGTCTCCTTTGTGTAGGTTACTGATCCTGTATGTTTGTCTCCAGTCATGCAGGTTACTGATCCTGTAGGTTTGTCTCCAGTCATGCAGGTCACTGATCCTGTAAGTTTGTCTCCAGTCATGCAGGTCACTGATCCTGTAAGTTTGTCTTCAGTCATGCAGGTTACTGATCCTGTAAGTTTGTCTCCAGTCATGCAGGTTACTGATCCTGTAAGTTTGTCTCCTTCGTGTAGGTTACTGATCCTGTATGTTTGTCTCCAGTCATGCAGGTTACTGATCCTGTAGGTTTGTCTCCAGTCATGCAGGTTACAGATCCTGTAAGTTTGTCTCCTTTGTGTAGGTTACTGATCCTGTATGTTTGTCTCCAGTCATGCAGGTTACTGATCCTGTAGGTTTGTCTCCAGTCATGCAGGTCATTGATCCTGTAAGTTTGTCTCCAGTCATGCAGGTCACTGATCTTGTAAGTTTGTCTCCAGTCATGCAGGTCACTGATCCTGTAAGTTTGTCTCCAGTCATGCAGGTTACTGATCCTGTAAGTTTGTCTCCAGTCATGCAGGTTACTGATCCTGTAAGTTTGTCTCCAGTCATGCAGGTTACTGATCCTGTAAGTTTGTCTCCTTCATGTAGGTTACTGATCCTGTAAGTTTGTCTCCAGTCATGTAGGTTACTGATCCTGTAAGTTTGTCTCTAGTCATGCAGGTTACTGATCCTATACGTTTGTCTCCAGTCATATAGGTCACTGATCCTGTAAGTTTTTCTCCAGTCATGCAGGTTACTGATCCTGTAAGTTTATCTCCAGTCATGCAGGTTACTGATCCTGTAAGTTTGTCTCCAGTCATGCAGGTTACTGATCCTGTAAGTTTGTCTCCAGTCATGTAGGTTACTGATCCTATAAGTTTGTCTCCAGTCATGCAGGTTACTGATCCTGTAAGTTTGTCTCCAGTCATGTAGGTTACTGATCCTCTAAGTTTGTCTCCAGTCATGCAGGTTACTGATCCTGTATGTTTGTCTCCTTCATGTAGGTCACTGATCCTGTAAGTTTGTCTCCAGTCATGTAGGTTACTGATCCTATAAGTTTGTCTCCAGTCATGCAGGTTACTGATCCTGTAAGTTTGTCTCCAGTCATGAGGTTACTGATCCTGTAAGTTTGTCTCCAGTCATGTAGGTTACTGATCCTGTAAGTTTGTCTCCAGTCATGCAGGTCACTGATCCTGTAAGTTTGTCTCCAGTCATGCAGGTTACTGATCCTGTAAGTTTGTCTCCAGTCATGTAGGTTACTGATCCTGTAAGTTTGTCTCCAGTCATGCAGGTCACTGATCCTGTAAGTTTGTCTCCAGTCATGCAGGTTACTGATCCTGTAAGTTTGTCTCCAGTCATGTAGGTCACTGATCCTGTAAGTTTGTCTCCAGTCATGCAGGTTACTGATCCTGTAAGTTTGTCTCCAGTCATGCAGGTTACTGATCCTGTAAGTTTGTCTCCTTTGTGTAGGTTACTGATCCTGTATGTTTGTCTCCAGTCATGCAGGTTACTGATCCTGTAAGTTTGTCTCCAATCATGCAGGTTACTGATCCTGTAAGTTAGTCTCCAGTCATGCAGGTTACTGATCCTGTAAGTTTGTCTCCTTCGTGTAGGTTACTGATCCTGTATGTTTGTCTCCAGTCATGCAGGTTACTGATCCTGTAAGTTTGTCTCCAGTCATGCAGGTTACAGATCCTGTAAGTTTGTCTCCAGTCATGCAGGTTACTGATCCTGTAAGTTTAACTCCAGTCATGTAGGTTACTGATCCTGTAAGTTTGTCTCCAGTCATGTAGGTTACTGATCCTGTAAGTTTGTCTCCAGTCATGCAGGTTACTGATCCTGTAAGTTTGTCTCCTTCATGTAGGTTACTGATCCTGTTAGTTTGTCTCCAGTCATGCTGGTCACTTATCCTGTAAGTTTGTCTCTAGTCATGCAGGTTACTGATCCTATACGTTTGTCTCCAGTCATATAGGTCACTGAACCTGTAAGTTTTTCTCCAGTCATGCAGGTTACTGATCCTGTAAGTTTATCTCCAGTCATGCAGGTTACTGATCCTGTAAGTTTGTCTCCAGTCATGCAGGTTACTGATCCTGTAAGTTTGTCTCCAGTCATGTAGGTTACTGATCCTATAAGTTTGTCTCCAGTCATGCAGATCACTGTTCCTGTAAGTTTGTCTCCAGCCATGCAGGTCAATGATCCTATAAGTTTGACTCCAGTCATGCAGGTCACTGATCCTGTAAGTTTGTCTCCAGTCATGCAGGTTACTGATCCTGTAAGTTTGTCTCCTTCATGGAGGTCACTGATCCTGTAAGTTTGTCTCCAGTCATGTAGGTTACTGATCCTATAAGTTTGTCTCCAGTCATGCAGGTTACTGATCCTGTAAGTTTGTCTCCAGTCATGTAGGTCACTGATCCTGTAAGTTTCTTCTCCAGTCATGCTGGTTACTGATCCTGTAAGTTTGTCTCCAGTCATGCACGTCACTGATCCTGTAAGTTTGTCTCCAGTCATGCAGGTCACTGATCCTGTAAGTTTGTCTCCAGTCATGCAGGTCACTGATCCTGTAAGTTTGTCTCCAGTCATGCAGGTTACTGATCCTGTAAGTTTGTCTCCAGTCATGCAGCTTACTGATCCTGTAAGTTTGTCTCCAGTCATGTAGGTTACTGATCCTGTATGTTTGTCTCCAGTCATGCAGGTCACTGTTCCTGTAAGTTTGTCTCCAGTCATGTAGGTTACTGATCCCTTAAGTTTGTCTCCAGTCATGCAGGTCACTGATCCTGTAAGTTTGTCTCCAGTCATGCAGGTCACTGATCCTGTAAGTTTGTCTCCAGTCATGCAGGTTACTGATCCTGTAAGTTTGTCTCCAGTCATGTAGGTTACTGATCCTGTAAGTTTGTCTCCAGTCATGCAGGTTACTGATCCTGTAAGTTTTTCTCCAGTCATGCAGGTCACTGATCCTGTAAGTTTGTCTCCAGTCATGCAGGTTACTGATCCTGTAAGTTTGTCTCCAGTTATGCAGGTCACTGATCCTGTAAGTTTGTCTCCAGTCATTCAGGTCACTGATCCTGTAAGTTTGTCTCCAGTCATTCAGGTTACTGATCCTGTAAGTTTGTCTCCAGTCATGCAGGTTACTGATCCTGTAAGTTTGTCTCCTTCGTGTAGGTTACTGATCCTGTAAGTTTGTCTCCAGTCATGCAGGTTACTGATCCTGTAAGTTTGTCTCCAGTCATGCAGGTTACTGATCCTGTAAGTTTGTCTCCAGTCATGTAGGTTACTAATCCTGTAAGTTTGTCTCCAGTCATGCAGATCACTGTTCCTGTAAGTTTGTCTCCAGTCATGCAGGTCAATGATCCTATAAGTTTGACTCCAGTCATGAAGGTCACTGATCCTGTAAGTTTGTCTCCAGTCATGCAGGTTACTGATCCTGTAAGTTTGTCTCCTTCATGGAGGTCACTGATCCTGTAAGTTTGTCTCCAGTCATGTAGGTTACTGATCCTATAAGTTTGTCTCCAGTCATGCAGGATACTGATCCTATAAGTTTGTCTCAAGTCATGTAGGTCACTGATCCTGTAAGTTTCTTCTCCAGTCATGCTGGTTACTGATCCTGTAAGTTTGTCTCCAGTCATGCACGTCACTGATCCTGTAAGTTTGTCTCCAGTCATGCAGGTCACTGATCCTGTAAGTTTGTCTCCAGTCATGCAGGTCACTGATCCTGTAAGTTTGTCTCCAGTCATGCAGGTTACTGATCCTGTAAGTTTGTCTACAGTCATGCAGCTTACTGATCCTGTAAGTTTGTCTCCAGTCATGTAGGTTACTGATCCTGTATGTTTGTCTCCAGTCATGCAGGTCACTGTTCCTGTAAGTTTGTCTCCAGTCATGTAGGTTACTGATCCCTTAAGTTTGTCTCCAGTCATGCAGGTCACTGATCCTGTAAGTTTGTCTCCAGTCATGCATGTCACTGATCCTGTAAGTTTGTCTCCAGTCATGCAGGTTACTGATCCTGTAAGTTTGTCTCCAGTCATGTAGGTTACTGATCCTGTAAGTTTGTCTCCAGTCATGCAGGTTACTGATCCTGTAAGTTTTTCTCCAGTCATGCAGGTCACTGATCCTGTAAGTTTGTCTCCAGTCATGCAGGTTACTGATCCTGTAAGTTTGTTTCCAGTCATGCAGGTTACTGATCCTGTAAGTTTGTCTCCAGTCATGCAGGTTACTGATCCTGTAAGTTTGTCTCCAGTCATGCATGTTACTGATCCTATAAGTTTGTCTCCAGTCATGCAGGTTACTGATCCTGTAAGTTTGTCTCCAGTCATGTAGGTCACTGATCCTGTAAGTTTGTCTCCAGTCATGCAGGTTACTGATCCTGTAAGTTTGTCTCCAGTCATGTAGGTCACTGATCCTGTAAGTTTGTCTCCAGTCATGCAGGTTACTGATCCTGTAAGTTTGTCTCCAGTCATGCAGGTTACTGATCCTGTAAGTTTGTCTCCTTCATGTAGGTTACTGATCCTGTATGTTTCTCCAGTCATGCAGGTCACTGATCCTGTAAGTTTGTCACCAGTCATGCAGGTCCTTGATCCTGTAAGTTTGTCTCCAGTCATGTAGGTTACTGATCCTGTAAGTTTGTCTCCTTCGTGTAGGTTACTGATCCAGTATGTTTGTCTCCAGTCATGCAGGTCACTGATCCTATAAGTTTGTCTCCAGTCAAGCAGGTCACTGATCCTGTAAGTTTGTCTCCAGTCATGCAGGTCACTGATCCTTTAAGTTTGTCTCCAGTCATGCAAGTCACTGATCCTGTAAGTTTGTCTCCAGTCATGCAGGTTACTGATCCTGTAAGTTTGTCTCCAGTCATGCAGGTTACTGATCCTGTAAGTTTGTCTCCAGTCATGCAGGTTACTGATCCTGTAAGTTTGTCTTCAGTCATGCAGGTTACTGATCCTGTTAGTTTGTCTCCTTCGTGTAGGTTACTGATCCTGTATGTTTGTCTCCAGTCATGCAGGTCACTGATCCTATAAGTGTGTCTCCAGTCAAGCAGGTCACTGATCCTGTAAGTTTGTCTCCAGTCATGCAGGTCACTGATCCTGTAAGTTTGTCTCCAGTCATGCAAGTCACTGATCCTGTAAGTTTGTCTCCAGTCATGCAGGTTACTGATCCTGTAAGTTTGTCTCCAGTCATGCAGGTTACTGATCCTGTAAGTTTGTCTCCAGTCATGCAGGTTACTGATCCTGTAATTTTTTCTCCAGTCATGCAGGTTACTGATCCTGTAAGTTTGTCTCCAGTCATGTAGGTCACTGATCCTGTAAGTTTGTCTCCAGTCATGTAGGTCACTGATCCTGTAAGTTTGTCTCCAGTCATGTAGGTCACTGATCCTGTAAGTTTGTCTCCAGTCATGTAGGTCACTGATCCTGTAAGTTTGTCTCCAGTCATGCAGGTTACTGATCCTGTAAGTTTGTCCCCAGTCATGCAGGTTACTGATCCTGTAAGTTTGTCTCCTTCGTGTAGGTTACTGATCCTATAAGTTTGTCTCCAGTCATGCAGGTCACTGATCCTGTAAGTTTGTCTCCAGTCATGTAGGTTACTGATCCTGTAAGTTTGTCTCCAGTCATGCAGGTCACTGATCCTGTAAGTTTGTCTCCAGTCATGCAGGTCACTGATCCTGTAAGTTTGTTTCTTGTCATGCAGGTTACTGATCCTGTAAGTTTGTCTCCAGTCATGTAGGTCACTGATTCTGTAAGTTTGTCTTTAGTCATGCAGGTTACTGATCCTGTAAGTTTGTCTCCAGTCATGTAGGTCACTGATCCTGTAAGTTTGTCTCCTTCGTGTAGGTTACTGTTCCTATAAGTTTGTTTCCAGTCATGCAGGTTACTGATCCTGTAAGTTTGTCTCCAGTCATGCAGGTCACTGATCCTGTAAGTTTGTCTCCAGTCATGCAGGTCACTGATCCTGTAAGTTTGTCTCCAGTCATGCAGGTTACTGATCCTGTAAGTTTGTCTCCAGTCATGTAGGTCACTGATCCTGTAAGTTTGTCTGCAGTCATGCAGGTTACTGATCCTGTAAGTTTGTCTCCAGTCATGTAGGTCACTGATCCTGTAAGTTTGTCTCCTTCGTGTAGGTTACTGATTTTATAAGTTTGTCTCCAGTCATGCAGGTTACTGATCCTGTAAGTTTGTCTCCAGTCATGCAGGTTACTGATCATGTAAGTTTGTCTCCAGTCATGCAGGTCACTGATCCTATAAGTTTTTCTCCAGTCATGCAGGTTACTGATCCTGTAAGTTTGTCTCCAGTCATGCAGGTTACTGATCCTGTAAGTTTGTCTCCAGTCATGCAGGTTTCTGATCCTGTAAGTTTGTCTCCCCTTTTTAATTTAATTTAACAAAAAGATGTTTCTTCAACCAGCTCTTAGAGTATACCCTATTACCTTATTAGACTTACACCTGGTGATGAACTTTCTGATATAGGCCTACATGTCCAGCTTTATTTACATAAGTAATAATGTATGTAATAAAACAAGTACACACTGTGAGTAAGTATTGGTTTATTCATTTAGGTCAAAGTTCTATGTATATCACAAAATAACAATTGATAAAAACCTATTTGGCAGTTTGTCAGTCCCACTCCACACAGACTTTTATATGTTCACCTTGGGTCAAGAAGGTGAAAAGCAGAGAAACCTCTGACATAGAAAGAGGAAGTAAGAATGACTAAATTGACTCAGTCAATAGTAGGCCCTAACTTTGGGTCAGTTGAGTAGAGTAGTCACTTAAAGTCAGTAGAGACAGTACACATATTGTAGTTGTTTTCTGTACTTAGAGCTGGTTATTTGTTATTGATGTTATCCTGTTACCCGCTGTGATGCGGACGTTATTTGTACTCCAGAGAACTTAGTATATCTGATATCTTTGATACCGCTGTTATGTGGATGTAATCACATTTCAACTTGGATTATCTTTGTGTAACTACTATCAAGTTGCAGTATATTGTTGTTATTGAATAAACATCATTTTGTCTGCTAAAGTTGGATCTGTATCAAGCAGTACTATTTATGTTAGTTATGTGTTAAGTGTGATTCCAGGATGCACAAACCCAGCATTCTACAGCATTCGCACCACATTGATAGTAATGCACGATTCTAAATCTTAGTGACCAGCACATGTATGTTACACAGTTCACTATGTCTGTTTCATTACTGAAGCTAGATCTTTAGGTCTATTGTTAGTGGAAGAAATGTTCAAGGCTGATATTTTGATTACTACACTACATCATCTTCCTTGTGTTCATAACCTTTGCCATGTTCAGTGTAGAGTATTGTCTATGCTAACATTTAGGTAACTGATAACTACAATCTAGTTCAATAAGTTGAATACAATGCTTGAGTTAGAGTTGATTAACAGTGAGTGCAAGTTGAATGCCTTTAATTCATCAATAAAAGAAAATCTTCAGCTGTCACTCTAAGAAAACACTTAATTAAAAATACTTTGTACTGCTGTAATAGAACTGCCTAACAAGATGCTATCAGGTTGTTTTTTTTCATATTTATTGTCAATTCTATTTTTTGTATTACATCATAGTCACTAGCTAAGTTTTACTGGTAAAAATAAGCACAATAAACAAGCACACAATTTACACACCAAATCTAATGTTATGTCTACTACTAGAACTCTTTCATCATATAAAGTTGACACAAGTACCATAAACAATATTCCTTTTCAATAGGAATAATTAATATTAATGAATAAAATAAAAATTATTATCCTGAATCAATGCAGTGCATAAATTGACATTTTTAATACACAAATGTATCATTCATTAAAGACATTGGTCAAACACTTCAACAATAACAAAATTAAATCTATTCAAATCTTGGGCTCCATTGACAGGAGGAGCTTCAGAAAGCTGCACAACTACAAAGAGAAGCTGCTGCTGCAGTTGACATTCAGAGGTAACTAGAATAATGATTTTTTAGTAGAACATAAATAAGTCTTCTTACATATAGCAAACATTGTTTGAATTAGAAATTAAAATATATACAATCTATGCAGACTGTTATGAAAACCTTTTTTTTTTAAATAAGAATTTTTCGAGGCTATGTGGCAAGAACAGCTTATAAATGTTTACTACCAGAAGAAAGATGGAAGAGAGAGGATGATCAAAAAGCTGCACTGGAAATACAAAGGTTTGTAGTTACCATCTTTCAATATTTAAGTTTTTCATAATGAAAAGAAATGCAAACATTTCTTTTTTTTTTTTAAATAGATATAAAATAGATATAAAATAATCTTTATAAAGAGTTAAATTTTTTATAACAAGTACCAATTGTTGATTAAAGAAGCTTTCAAATACCAGAAACAGAAATAATAGATTTTTTACTTCTGGTTCAGAGTTTGCAGTGCATGCACCTTTGGAATTTCAAAATTAATTTTGACAAAATAAGAGTTTATAAAACAAATATTTGGTTTGAACAAAATGTGTGGTTTGAATGCAGAATGAACAAAGAACACAATCAGCGAATGAATGCAATCTACAGCAGACCTCCTTTAAGCCCAGACATCAAACAGTGGTCCAATGATGTCAGAAGTATCCAATTAGAGAAGGCTTTACAAAGACAAGACAAAATGGACCAATTAGCTAATGAGTAAGTGAAACATATTTTACTTTCTCTTCATGGCATTGCTGGACTTGACACAAGTTGAAGAAGCTGATTTCTAGCAATAAAAACCCATGCTTAAAAATAGGTTTTAGAGTGGGTTTTTTTAATTTATATATAATCATTACTTTGTATCTATTAACTTCTTTAATTCAGAATTTTTTTTAGAATCACATTAAAATATATTATTTAAAGTATTTAAAGTAATAGAAAGAGAGTACTTTATCAAATTTTTTTCAATTTCTTTTCTGAAATAATTGCTAAAAATAAACAAAAATACTTTTTTAAAAAACAAAGCTTATTGTCCCTGTTGCTCAATAAGTTTGAATCAGTCATTAAATTTATAATAGAGACTAATTATAATATTAAATCTGTGATTAAAATATTTTTACCAATTGAAAGAAAGAAAGGAATTTCTTGGTGAATTTTACCGAATTTGATTTTTAAAAGCATTTTTAAAAGAAAGGGGGAATGACCTAATTAATTAACTAATTGGTTATTTTTTTTTAATTGATTCTTGTTTTGTCAGGTACAGTAACAGAAATAATTGTGCAAAATCTCAGCTTGATCCAAGATTGGGTGTGGGAGAAATAATGTGTACAAACTTTTTACCAGACAGACATGCAGAGTGATTTGATATAAGCTTTGTAATAAACTAATTTGATGTATTAATAAATCAATATATACATATATACATTTTTTAAAAATATTTGCGCACATCGAATTATTTGCAAGGGGGTGCAAGTTGCCATCAACGGCCAAAGACGTAGCTTCCACTTTCTTGTTACGGAGAATAATTTTTTAAAATGCAGGTGCTCCTTCCCTTCATACCTATGAGATATTAAATGCACTGTAAAAAATATTCAAATATCTATATACTATTAGTAGGTATTGTATATTGTTTCATGAAATAAAAAAAAAAAAAATAATAAACATGTGAACAAACGGACGGTTTTACACATTGTAAAGTGTATCCGTGCTGCCTGTCCTTCCCCACGGTTGATCGAACAAATGCAAACTTCAACTGTAGTTGCCAAAGTCAATAATTTAACTAATGCTTCCCATCCTGATGGACAAGCTGGTGATGAACGCTTATCAAGCACAGTCTTCTTCATGTTCCAGCTCTTGCATCCTTTATAAGGGTTGAAGACAAAACAGACGTTAATGAAGAAACTAACAAATCTATGTAAAGCGGTGTTCTGTGTAAAAAAATAACAACCACATGGGTTTTACTCAGTGCGTCTGTCGACTGTCAATTCTTGGCAGCACCAACTCAATACCAAGTTTGTCTGCCAGCAGTCTCGCCTAACTTGACATGTCATCCCTGAAGAGTTCCTCACATGGTCAAGTTAGTTTTGATTATGTCAATGAGACTGATGTTGAGCGGCCACTATGTTAAGATGGCCAGACTGAAACATCTGGGAAACTGGTTCAAGAGAGGATGAATTATTGACGACAATGAAAAGACAAATCAGAAACCCATAAGGAGCAGGCACTTATTAAAATTTTTTCTGGCTTCAAGCAGCCTTTATTTTTAGATTCACCCAAACAGTCAAAGATCTTTTCAAAGTTGTGACTGAAAGCATGAATAGATTTGTATTTCTCAGTCCATTGTGTTTCAAAAAAAAAAAGTAAATTTAGAAGCAAAGCTCCTGCTTGGGACTGTTATGGAAGAAATAGTCTTTATGATAACACTAACAGCATTACGTATATCTGAAACGTCATTTAGGTCATTGATAACAAGGTTAAGCTTGTGAGATGGATAAATGCTGCTTATGAAAATATTTTTACAAATCCTTGTCTGAACACAGTTCTGAATGCTAGCCATCACGGGGCAGCCATCGTAGTGTATCCATAATGTATTCTTTGAGAATGACACTAGACACAAGACAGTGCTTCTCTCTGAGCAATAGGGACAATGCCAATGAAGTCTTCTCAAATACAATCTCCAACAACAAACCAAAGTCCAAAGACACGGTCTGAAATATCTGCAGTTTCATCAACAAAATACCCAGCCAATGCAGTTAATTCTTTATGATGATGTTTGTGGTTTTTTTAATAGATTTTTGCTGCTGCCAGTGTTCTGACTCAGACAACGGTTAAGAAAGCTCTTATACCCTCTGCCATTGTAACCTGGTGCACTTGTTTAACTTGCTGTTTATAGAGCACTAACACCAACATAAACTCCGCAAGACGTACATACATTTAATAAAATGACTGCACTCTTCACTCTTGTTCAAAGAAATTTTAAAATTTATCACATTGAAAGACAGCTGGCAAGGATTTCTCCTCCAAGGAAAAAAATTCATATTCTAGGCCTTAAATTAATAATGATAAACACTATAATTCTGTGCAAATGAAAATCATCACAACTAACATGCCATAGAATATTTCACTCCATTTATAGTGCACAGAATTGAAAGCCTATAATAAAGTGTACATGGTCGGCCATGAACTCATTAGCTTATTCAACTCAGAATCCATAGGGTGCATGTACATTCTTGGCCATCAATTCCTGATAAGCTAAAACTATTCAACTACAACATTAATTTATCATTACAACTGTACTTCAGTGGAAGCACCACTTGTTCAGTTGCTACTTAGAAGATAATTAATTTGATGATGCTTAAAAATTGGCTTGAATTTCACTACTCAGAATCCAGGGGGGTGCAAGCTGGGGGCGCCCATGTTTGCGCATTAATAACTTTCAATTTTAGTAAACAGCAGTTATATATTTTTTTTCATGTTTCATTACAGAATGATTATAAACCAAAAAGAATCCAAGAACAAACTATCTTCTATCGGACCACATGTGGAAATTTATGAGTAAGTTTGATTATCAATGTTAATGTGCTATTAGAGTTATCTTTAGTCTATGGCTTTTTTTTTTTTTTTTTTTTGAATTTCTTTTGTTACGATTAATTTTAAAAAAATATATTTTGTGTTAATATTTGTTCAAGAGTTGTTTTTATTCTCACTTTGACTGTGTTTACTAAATGAGTGACTATTTCCATTTCTCATCAATACAATATTGTGAGGAGTATTGCTTCCATTATGTATAGAACATATAAATATCAAGGGAATTATTAGTTTTATCTAACATTACATAACTCCTTAATACATTTTAGTTCTTTTAAGAAAGAATTTTTAAAACATGTTCTAAGTATATGATGCTTTGAGGTATGATTGCCCAATACAATGAATGGAATTTAGCCTATTGCTGGAGAGTGAGTTGTTCTTTTATGTTCTGAACTTATATCTTTTTTTTTTTCATCATTGCTTTTTTTATAGTCCAAGGTTTCCGTGCTGCCTTTAGACTCTGCTATGCTCTATTTAGGATTCAAAAGCAAGCATCCTTGATAGCATTTTATTGTCAATAGTAATGTCTCCCACATCTTAACTTAAAACCCATTATATTTTTTTTAGGAACCTTTTTAAAACCTAAATACAATATTGTTTTGTCTTTATAATCAGTATCTATCACTATAGCATGTAAGAAATCTAAAAAGAAACCTTCTTAATAAACTTCAACATTCTTTCTTTGTGCAGTATTTACCACCCAAAACAAGTCGGTCCTACTATGAAAGAATATCATCAAGCTGCTATTAAAATTCAGAAGATAGTCCGAGGATGGATGGTTAGAAGAAAAATTGAGAAGCTTGCACGGAAGGTCATTATGTTCATTCTATAATTATCATAAATTGAAGTGGTAAATTTTGTGTGTACCATGACCTGACATGCCCTGACATGCCCTGACATGACCTGACATGACCTGACATGACCTGACATGCAATGTTTTATGTTTGTGTACCATGACCTGACATGCAATGTTTTATGTTGTCCTTTTAGGCTACTTGGTATGGCTCTAATTTCTTAAAGATGGCCAGGGAATATAAATTCATGTTAAAACAAGTACAGAGCCAACATGGAGTAGACAAACCCAAGTCACAGTTTAGTATTAAGGACTTCAATAACTACATAGATATCCGGAGAAGTAAGTCAAGTTTTGTTTCTCTTAAAAATATATTTCTTGTAAATGTCCAAACTTATTCAAAATTGTAGAGACAGATGAAATGACTACAACTAAAAAAAACAATGTAAGATTATTTTTTACTTTTTTTTTTTTTATTTTCAATCATAACATATCTGCACTTTTTGATTCTGTAGTTGATTGTGATTTTGTGTAGATTACTTTTCTAGTATGTGACAAAAGAGGCCAATCCTAGATAGATTATTTTTTTAAATGATGTATTAATAATAATAATAAGATTATATTTATTATCCTGCAGGAAATTTGTTCTGCAGTAGTGCATTACAAATAACAAAATATTGCAATGCTGCAAGCAAAATGTTTGTACAAGTAGTCTCACTTGAACATAACACATGGAGGAATGTTGACTTTTATTCAATTATTTTAATGTCTAGGGAACAACAGAGTTTTTAATTTATAAAGACATAGAGGGAAATCCTAATCAGGATGGGTACATGCATCATTTCAGTTTGAGAATCTTTATAGCAGATGTTCAGTGGTATTAGAAGCAGTGTTGCTGAGTGGTAAAGAGCTTGGTTTCCAAACCAAGTGGTCTCTGGTTAAAATCCCATTGAATGCTGGGATTTTGAATTTTGGGATTTTTCTGAAACAATTGCTTTTTTCCACCCAACTCTAATGAGTCAGGGAAAAGTCAAGATGCTTAGTGTCCTTGTTCTGGCCACATGACACCCTTGTTAACCATGGGGCTTAGAAACAGTTGACCTTTACATCATATGCTCCATATATTGCAATTCTTGAAACTTTTTTTTTTGGCCAGATTTTCAAAGATTTCATAAGTAGATCTTTATTTTGGGTGACTACACTAGCTCCAGCTGGAATAACCTGCCTAGTGTGCGGCCGAACGATCCCGGCTCACATAGGTCTCACCAGCCACATGAGGAGGCATAAAAACCCAGTGCAAAGCCCTCAGTCCCCTGGATGACAAAGTGGTCATCATCGAACCACGATGGACGAACTATATATATATATCTAGAAAACTTAAATAGACCCCAGTGGATAACAGCTTTGTCTACATCAGAAGTGTAAAAGTATGCAGGTCATAACTGGGTTAGTGTATTCATATGAAACACTGCACTCTTCCTTTATTTTCAGAACCAAAGACATTGCCTTTATTTATTATTATTATTATTTAGAAAATAATTTTACTGATAAAATATTATAAAATTGATACTAGCAAAAAGTAAAACTTAATGAAATAAATCACCTAGCTAGAGCTCAAACCAATACTTTGATGTTTCTTTCTATGCAGGATATGAAATTGTTTTTGAAAAAAAAGCTTTTTCTGGAGAACTGGAGGTTGCAGAACTCAAGTCATTTTTTACTGAATGTGGCTTGCATCCATCGCAGACAGAAATTGATGAAGCACTGGATGTAACTACACATGGTAAATGAAAAATTGTGAACTTTTACAATGGAAATAAGGGGTGTTCTATAAACATCTATTCAATACTTTGCATCATTGCATTTAAAAGTTTAAAATATCTACACTAGGTCATTATTTTTTGAATATATAAAACATGCATCATCAATATTGAACATTTTTTAAAATACAAACAGAAATGTAGAAGCTACCAATTTGTTGTTTTTTTTTCAAGATTTTGTTCATAAAGTAATTTCCTTATTCTAGGTCAGGCCTATAAAACTGAGAACAAAGGTCTGAAAAAGAGAGAATTACTGGACTTGCTCTTTTACATTTATGTACCACCAGCAACAGGTCTTCAAGGGACAAGGAAGAGCACCTGGATGAATCCAATTATAAATGGAGAAGAAGGGAGAAAACTCTTTGGTTAGATGTTTACATTTATTTAAAAAAATATGTAAATTCAATTAGACATAGGCTTTTAATGTTGTCAGTAAAAGTAAAAATTTAATTTCCTTTTCAGACCATGCTGTTGTCAGCCTACAGAATGTTTTCGTTCTGCAATTTTTAATATAGAAGTTTACTTTCTCTAGGTTTTCACTGGTTTTCTTTTTATTCTGGATGCCTTTAATTGATGTGTATTGATTTTCTGAATGACCTAGTTATATTACATTCCAATTCTTAGCAGTCATTTTTATATCCTAGACTTATTTTGGGAATGTTGGGCAACTTATTTACTTGCTGCAAGTTTATCTTTTATGTTATAGGATTCTTTTTTAGTTGGCAATTTTTACACTTTGATGTTTAGATGTTACACATCCATGACATTTAGTTTAAAAAAAAAAAGATTTTTAGAGGAATTTGTGCAGTATTTTTTTTTTTAACTGGAATAAACGAAATTATAAAATCTCAATTTCTCTGCATCCAAAAGAAAGATTTCAAGTCTAAACATTTCTTAGAGGCAAAACTAAGCTTTGAAGAGTCAATTACATGAAAGCATGAATAAGTTGGGTTTAATGTGTTATCATTTGTGCCTAAGACCATCTTTTAGTTGATTTCAGCTGTCCTCTTTAATTCAAAAATAGAATTTCTAAAACTGACAGCCCTTTACTTAGTGGCATGGTTTTTCATGCAGAAGTTCTCTCTCATTTTCTATAATGGATATTCTACTTAGTGTGTCTTTGAACTTTTACTCTTACTAATCATATAACTAGACTAAATTCTAACTTCCACCCTATTTAACAGTGTCTAACAACATTCTCTGTTTAGGGAGTGAGTTTGTTGAGCCAGCACCCTTGGAGCCTTGTGCCAAGTTGGTCATACAGGCCAAACGAGAACAACGTCAGAAGGAACAAGCTATTAAAGAGGCAGAAGAAAGAAAAAGAATTGAAGAATCTTTACAGAGAACAGAAGAGAAAAAACAAGCTAAGAAATCAAAACAAGCTCTCATTCAGGATCCCTCAGTTTGAAGAACACTTGTTACTGAGACCCACACATTTTTGTTAATTTTTAAAATATTTTTATATTTAATATATACAAAAATGTATTTTTTTTGTTGAAAAGTATTGCTAATGTCCAATGAAAAGCTCTTCTAAATGATTATTTATTTAAAATTCTAATAATCACTGCACCCCTAAAAAGGTAAGAGGATTTGATCTCCAACTGCAAGACTTGCTTTAAATTCTTTTTTCCTCCAACTGTGATACTTTTTTTTTAATTGCTGCCAACTGTGATATTTTGTTAGCAAACTTTATTAATACTAAATCAAATATGTTTTTCCTATATTAATGTAGAATAGAATTTATTTAGAATTTAATAGCATTTTTCTTACTGCGATAAAAAAACGTATTAAAATGTGTATATTTCTTGTATTTTGTGTTTTCAGTTCTAATTAGCAAGGTAACAACATCAGGAACGAAGTATTCTATACGAAAATTGCACCAAATGTGATTTGATACTTAAGCTTTAATTTATACATGATCCGTGAACCTAGTTATGAATTAACTATTTAATCTTAATCAATATTTGACTTCTCTGCAATAATTCAAATTAATCCCATGGAGATTCAAAGGATTTTGCTACATTTCCTAACACCCAAAACGTAACAAAACAAAAATATGCACCATTACTTCAAGAAGTGTTCAAAATGTGATCATTGACTTCACATACTAAGAGCAAATGTACTAAACATGTACATAACACAAAACATTTTGTCAAATAACAAGTAAATGTAATAAAATAATTTAATATAAAATAATTTAATCTTATAAAGTTACATCATACACATGAATATTACAATTGTCAGAATTAGATTGTGTAGAAATAGAGCTATATACTATTAGTCAGAAATTTTAAAAAAAATGGCCTAGATGATAAATCGTAATTCCAATTAAATGATTTGATTAGCCTTGTTTATAAATAACTATTTCAAAATAATGTATACTAAGCTAAACACTGTCAAAATTAAAATAAGACCATCTGAAGTAAAAAAAAAAAAAAAGAAATGAGTGAGCATTTGTGGCTGAAAAAAATAAAAATAAATTAGTTTAAAAAAAATGGTTATTTTACTTAGAACCTGAGAACCACTCTTGTAATATGAAGTACACTAATTATAAACATAAAAGTAAAACCTGTTTTTTTCATAGCCTTCTGTTCTTAAGTTAATATGTTTTTTGATTACCAAAGAATGTACAATGAGACAATTTTTCAAACTCCTTTTGAGATAGTAATCTCTTCAACTGGATCCAATGCGAGTCATGTGGTAGCAAAGTTTTATCAACAATTTCTCTTCAATAAACCACTTGATATTTTTTTACAACTCCTTCAGGACCTAATCATAAAATATCTTTTGACGGCCCTGCATATACACATTTCATAGTTACTGAATGAATTACAAGGAAACAGTAAGGTGCCGCTATGTTCCCAAACTGGAACCAAACAATAATGGACGGAGATGTGCAGTCTAAATAAAACAGAGACATTGACTAGCTACATAAATGAAGTAGAAAACAATGTGACATTAAAAGTGGAAAGAACAAGAGTCTGCTACACAAACTCATTCATGGAGAGTTAAGAATTTCCTTTCTTTTAAGCTGCCCCCCTCCTCCAAGCTTAAGTCTATATACAAGAGATACTTCTTCCTCATTGAAGTAAAAGTACTACTGTTTTACATAGCTTAATAATTACTCATGTTATTCGAGTAAACAGGCTATTTTAATGTTAAAGAGAAAACTTAACAAAAAAATGAATTTTATTTCTAACAGATGAAATGTTCTCAGGATTTAAAAACAATTTCTTTTACAAAATCAGTAATGAGGCGTGGTGGCTAAGTGGTACAGCACTTTTATTTCAATCCCAGGGGTCTCGGGTTTAAATTCTGGTGAAGACTGTTTATTTTTAATTCAAGATTTTTAGGACCCGCATTGAGTCCACCCAACTAAAATGGGAACCCAACATTAGTGGGGGAAGTAAAGGAGGTTGGTCGTTGTGCTGGCCTCATGAAACCTTTGTTAACTACTGCATACTGTGTTAACTATAGGCCATAGAAAAAGATGACCTTTACAAAGTCGCAAAGTCTGAAAGGGATACAAAAAATCATGAATGAATTTATAGCTGCATAATAAATATAAGTTTTTGATACTTAAGTTTGTACAGTTCAGAAATACAAAGAAGGTGTATGTAAACTTACATTCTAAGATGTAAAAAAACAATTATTAACTATGATTATAATTCCATAAGTATAGAACTCAATATTAACTTTGTATTGCTACAGCATATTGTATTAAAATGCTAACACATAAAACACAAAAAGAAAGTATAATCAATGTTAACATGTCAAACAAAAAAGTGTTTTTCATCGTGACAGTATCACAGAAACAGCTTTGACACATTGAGCACTTCGGCCCAGACAATTTTCTGCTATTCTCATAAGTACCATAAGTACACATTTTTTTTTTTAAATTATAATTACATACATACAAAAAATAGAGGTAAAGTATTGGTCAACAATATCATACTCCTGCCTATTTTGGCACTGGGCAATAGAGCTTTAGTACAGCTCTAAGGGAAGAGAACTGAACAAAAAAAATGGTGAAGACAAAATTTCAATTTTGGTGTTTATTCTGCAAATGAACAAAATTAGCTAAAAACTTTTCAAGGGAAACTACACAAATATAAATACCAATTTTGATGTGATCAAGTGATTTATGTATTGGCAGTCTAAAGAAAACATTTCAGATCTGAGCAACAGGGAGGCTAAAGACAAAATGTGAAGCATCAGCTGATGGGACAAAAGTTGCAGGCTAAAATCAACAGTTGAATCTTGTAAGTTATTCATCTTGTGATTTTAAGAGTGGGGAAAAAAGACACAGAATTGAAAGATTCACATACAAATGTACTTTTTATACTTTGTTGTTTCTTAAATTGACAACAATGTAAAATATGTTCTTAGAGTGACACCGTGGCTAAAGTACAGTCATGACACATTTGGCAGCCACTTAAGACTGTAAGATGGGACATAGTTCCATCAAGGAGAAATCAAATAACTTTAATATTTATCTTTTTTTATTTATTTCATTAGTTCACATTTCATCATAGTCAAAACTTCAGTGTCATGGGTTTGATCCCCATACTGGCCAATATTTTTCTCTGGATTTTTTCCATGAAATATAAGGTACGAATGTTTAGTTTAATTAAGTATTTGAACATAAAGTAGGAAGTTATCTATAAATAATGTGTATACAGATATTACTTGTTTAGACTCATTTCAGAACATTGAAAGTAAATGAAAAAAAATAATTTTTTTAAAGCTTTTGTTAATGCTGACATACACACACACACAAAATTACTATAAAAATATGAGTCATCCATCCATCCCAGTGGCGCTACTTCAACACATCCTTCCATTCAGATCTCTCCTGTGCCTTTCGTCTCCACGCCCTAACCCCAAGCTGTTGCAGATCTGCCTCCACATCATCAATCCATAAAAAATAATAAAAATATGAGCATAAGAGAAAACAATGTGCAATATACCATTGTGTTGTTTGACTAACATGTACTCACACATAAATGTACTAAAACATGCTCAGCTCAGATGCAGACATACACACCACCAAAACAACAAATACATGAACCTGCTCAGCTCACACGCATCCATGTCATACACTCTCAAAGTAAGAAATAAGGAATTTTGTTTTGGCATTTTAGCATCAAAGTTGAAAAAAATTGTGCTAAAAAATTCCAGAAATTAGTTTCAAATGGAAAATTGGGCATGTACTAAAACACTTCTGGCACAAAGCTCCTGTGAAAAGTTCTAATGAAGGAAAGGTCTAGTCTTGCTGAGGACACCAGTTACTGGAGGAAACATGATAAAGTAACAATCCTCTCACACTAGAAGTAAACACAATTAACTAAACATTCTTGGCCTCATAGATATTAGCCTTTTATCCTACATGTCAAAGATATCAGCATAAAAAAAAAACAACAACATATCTCTTCAATGTACAAATGCTGCAAAGTGTATAGATTTCATAAATTGTACAACTCATGAAATGGAATGTCCGGAAGAAGAAAAAAAGAACTTTTTTTAAATTACAAATTATAACTAATGATTAGTTTGTTTTGTATTCAAGGACACTTGGGTGACACCCTATAGATATGATGGAATGTGTTAAGTATTTGAAAAAAATTAAAACAAATGATTTAGAAATACTTTACAAAATATTCAACTTTTTGTTCTCAGTGCATTTTGGAAGAAAATATTTTGGCAATTCTTTTAGCTTCCTCTGCTGATGGAGGCTGTTTGTTTTTAACAGAGACTGGAGCTGCTTTCATTTTGGAGTTGGTCATTTTGCTGACTAATTCAGAGACAGCTTTGGCTTTGTTTTCAGCTCGCAAGTCATCCTGGCAAATAGAAAGAATGAAGCAGAGGGATGAAGTTCAATGATAAATGGCCTTTAATGTTCATGTGTGCAGAGAGATGTTCTACAGGCAGATAGAGAAGTGGGAACTAGAACATACCTGATTTATCTTGGAAGCAGCTAAAGTGGCCATTTGTAAAGCCTTGATGGAGGCTTGCATCTCTTCACTGGGCATGAAAAAATTGGGTAGGCTTTGATTATCTGATACAATATGGTGGCCATTCATTCTTTCCTTTGCTTGATCTGTACTGCTGACTTCTGTGTGTTGGCCGTTGGTCAGGACTGTGCTGTCTGTAACATTACTAGAGTTATGGTCAGTATAGGCAGAGTCATGAGTACTGGCTGAATCATTAGCATTCTCTGAGACACCATTTAGTTTGCCAAGCTGAACTCCATTAAGCTCTGGCTTGGCACTGTGTTGGCAAGCAATATTATTGCCATCAGGATTTTCTTTAGGAGGGTCTAAAGCTTGTAAAGAGTTTCCTTTTGATTTACTAGAGCTATTGGATTTCCCTGAACTGGAAGCTGAGTGTAGCGATGCCCCTTGGGATGTACTAGATATTTTGGAAGTGTAACTTTTATGTGACAACTTTGACTTAGCAGATGATTTGCTAGCACCTGAGTTTGGACGAGGCGATGATGAGTTAGACTCAAGTTCCACGTTGGACAGCATGTGCTTCACTTTGGAAGGAGGACTTTCTTCTAGAGTGTCTGGACACGTGGACGCCAGTTCCAAAGTGAAAGGGAATTCATCAGTAGCTCCAGAGTTCAATGGCAGTGAGGACACCTCACTAAATGTGGAGCGTAGTGTCTGACTGGTAGGGGCAGAGGCTGAACTGATGGTAGAGTGTAGAGTAAGCCCAGCTTGTAGAGTTTTACTTTGGGCTGATGAGGCTATAGTGCTTGTGAATTCAACTACAGACAACAGATTTTTAGAAGTTTCTACCCTTGCTTCATCTGGGTCTAAAACATTCTCTTCTTTTCTCTGGACAACCTTTTCTCTCTGTTGAAAACCTATTGGTTCATTAAACTTTGATTCATAGTCATCAGCATAGAAATCTTCAACGCTCTGTTTTTTCACCCACATACCTCTTGAAGTTTCTTCATCACTAGAGTCCCCAGCTTCTACTTGCCAAACATGATTTCCCCTGTCTGTGTCTACTCTAGATGTCATCCCCTCATTGTCTTGGAGGGAAATGTCATGCAACTTGAGCCTCATATCCTCTTCATCTTCTATTGGTTTAGAGTTGTAAGCTTGGGGATTCAACTCTTCATCTTCACTTCCTGTCTCCAAATCTTCTTCTTTAGAATCTTTTCTGCTAACTTTTCTCCTGTCTTGATTGGTAGCCTCCAACCAACTCTCTAGCCTTGCTTTGCCAACAAGGTCTGCTCTTTCCTGGAGCCATCCATCAATCGTTATATCTTCCACATTCCCATCTGCATTCATCAGCAGATGCTGGTTCTTCTCAAAAACCTGTTGGAAAAAGCTGTCATTATCATCAGAGCACCAGATACTAGTGCCATCATGAGCATTCTGGTCATGAGCATTTACAGTGGGTGAAGATGCTGGCATCCTGTCAGATCTTGGCACTGCTGCTTCATCTGGCTTCACTCCAGACTTGTCATTTAGGGCAAGCACTGTTGACATGTTGTTCAAACTTCTTGGAATAACTTCCACAACATCCACCTCTTCATCACTTTGAGCAGACTCTCCTTCCTCTTCTTCTTCAGCATCCAAAAGTTCCCTATAGCGATGATAGCTGCCATATTTTCCTCCCAGTTCATCTTCCTCCTCATCCTCAATGTCACTCTCCTCTTGTTCTTCCCTGACAGCCTCATGCTGCTCAGACCTAGCAGTTGTGCTTCCACTCTGACTCTGCTTGGATTTGCTAGGGCTGCTAGAACTTTTAGAACCTACATTTGATGCCTTTTCATTGACTCTTATGGAAAAACTTTCAGTGGCATTGCTCCTGTTGGTGCTAGGCATGAAGCCATGACTATTGCCTGAGCTTTCAGAATTGTCCATAGGTGGTAACAGTGTCTGAGTCTTGCCAACAGCGTTGGTCAAAAAGCCCCTTTCCAGTGTTCCAATGTTAGCCTCATCTTGTGGTATTATAGTCTCGTTGTAGCCTGAATGCAGTGTGGACATATTGTCACTGGTGGTGACATTCTTATCACTGCGGTGACTATCTGGGACATCATCTCCACCAGATTTGTCAGAAAAGTTCCTGGCTGAGTAGATCCCAGAGTCCAACAACTTGCGACCCGGACCCCCATTCTTGTCATCACTTTTCGCTTCTGTGGCATTTTCCATAACTGAAGAATTACTTAGAACCTGGCTGTGAGTTGATTCCTGAGATGTGGCAACATCGTCATAAGTACGGTGGGATGCACTCTCCCTTGTGTTAGATAAAGATGAAAGTGGATGAATTGTGCTCAGACTTGACTTGGTCCCCATTAGGATATCTCCAGACCTGGCACTGTTCATTTGTTGTAAGCTAGTATCCATATCTGAAGACTGATTGATCAATCTTGATTTAAGTCTCTGAGTTATGCTGTCAAGCTCTTGAAGTTGTCGCCTGTACAAATGTAAAGATCAAAACAAATGTATAATGTAATGTAAAAATCATAAAATTGTACAGTACTTTTTAAGCAAAAATATTATCTTATTTTATTACTATTTACTCTTGCCTATAATTCTAACTTTTTATTGGAAATAAACGATAAATAAAAAGATATGTGTTTTCTGTTACCAGTATTTGTCAAATAATTTTTTTTGTTATATGGCCTCCTTCAGCCGCGAAGCGACAATGGATCATCTCATGGATAATGAGATGAATGCCTGGGCATTAGCTGTGGTCTAAACAATGTCGCCCACACATCAGTTCCCCCCCTCTCCACGCAGCTGATGTATCCAAAAGAAGGCAAGTACAGATAAAAGTTTAGGGTCAGCGGTGTCGCAGGGTCTGCCAGGGTGTAGTACCGAGTGCTGCAAACTGCCTAAGGGTCATATTTCTGATAAGTAAACTTAAATTATGGTCAGACGTACTTGAGGGAAGACTCTAGATATGACTTGGATGAGTCATTGGTTCTAGTTTCTGAAGTAAACTGTGGCTGCCAGTGATGGGTACAAGGTAGCTCTTCATCTTTGGCTGATTAATGGGCAAAACAAATACATTAAAAAAAACTATAAATACTAAAAAAAAAAAAATGTAAGTTTGGTTAATACCTAAATTCTTATTACATATCCTTTTTAGATATATTTTAGTAAAAAACATACAGCTTTACAAAATTTGTGATTTTTTTCTTATAAAATCTTTGTACAAGATTTTATAGCCATTTTCAAGAACCATCAATTTACTTTTTATTATTTATGGAATGGTTTAGAACCAGAAGCAAACAATAGGATAGCAGTAATAGATCCATTACCAAAACTCCCTAACCCTTATACATGTTGAGAATCTTAAGCTCAATCTACAAGATTAGTGTCCAAATGATAAATATTTAAACAATTCAATGAAAAAGTATTACACTAGTTAAAACTTGTCACTAGTTAGTCAATCTATGCTTCTTATTTATTTTTAATAGGTAAAAGATTTCCAGCTTGCTGTAATGATCATACATACCTTCAGCATTGTCAATTGCCTGAGTTGAGCCAGACGCTGCAGTGAGGGAGGTCATTCTCTGCATCACTTGCTGCTGTAAACTCATGAGCTGATGGGCAATGCTGGAGGCCACATCCCCAGTTGTCAGAGACTTTGTTGGCAAACTGAAACTTGGGAGCTACAGAAATAAATTGTTTGCATCAGATGAAACATACTAGACAGCCAGGCTAGTTGTTTAGATTTTAGAACTTACTTCATATTAAACACACAAATGTCATTGGTCAAATTGCTATAACTGTTAATACTGAATTAGTGGAATGTCTACTTACAATGAAACTTGTACTTGGTGTGTTATGGGCCAATCCAGAACCAGCATGATCCTGTGGTGTTATGCTAACCTATCGGATACAATAATAAGCTGGTGTACATCTGCCACTGGTGAACTATTAAAGGTCACTGACTTAAAAATATTAATGTTATAAATAAATCTTTGCAGATCTATCAGATCTGTTGAGTATTAAAAAATCAATGTTATAAATAAATCTTCACAGATCAAACAGATCTGCTGAGTACTGACCTTTATTTGACCTCTACATTGGCCATTGAAATCAATAATGTTGTACCAGCCACAAATTTGATGAAGACCTTTGTTCAGTGGTGACAGATCAATGGAGACAAACCCCAAGACTCTGTCTGTTGATTTATCTAAAACAAGGAAAAAAATGAATTCACTTCCTAAAATTAAGTACTACTACATCTACTATTTAGCATTGCATTTGCTGCCAACTAAAGCACACATGCAACACCTTATCTATAGCATTACATTTGTATATCTTCACTTACCAGGTGACTTTGCAGCGTCCGATGGTTTGTGCCAGACTTTCAGTACAAGATTCTGAAATAATTTAGTTGATCAAATCAAAAACAAGCAAAATATGATATATTCATTTTTTAAAAATTGTCCAAAGGAAAGAACTCCACACTTACAGATATATATATATATATATATATATATCTTAATAATGTAGAAGTTATTTCCCTTATTCAAGATCAAGCTAAATTACTAATTCCCAATAATAAATTGACTAATTGGTTAATTTTTAAGTTGATGTATTATTTTTGCGGTACAATAAATAATTGTTTAAAGTTTCAACTTGATCCAAGAATGGGTGTGGCAGAAATAACATATATTTAATAATTTTGGGGGGATGAAATCCTACATATTTAGTCGTATATTTGAATACTAAAGGATTAATTTCTCTTGTTGGCATCAGACAAATAATTAATTACCAGTAAATAATTGAATAATAGGTTGTTTTTTTTAATTGATTCATGTCTTGAATGAAGAAATTTTGCAAAGTTTCAGCTTGATCCAAGAATGGGTGTGGGAGAAATAATGAGTACAAACTTTTTACTTTTTTTAGAGTGAGCTGATATAAGCTTTTTTTTAAAAAAAAAATACTCACTTGTATTATTATTATTTTTTAAATTGTGTTAGCTATTAAAATGTACCTTATTTTCTTTATACAAGTACTCTGTGCTAAGTCTGGTCTCCACAGCATAGTCCCAGACTGGATTGGAGGAATTGGGAAACACTGGACTACATGTGGGCTTACTTCTCTCAGCACTTTGATAGGAAACATATGTTGTAGGGCAAACCTCACCAGACCTGTGCAATCAGAGACATCAAAGACATTCATGGGAGCTACTCTCTCATAATCATCATCACAGTCAAGCTCTTAGCCAATCATTATTTTGCCACGACTGCAGTTGTAGTTCCCATTGTGTCAACAATTCCCATATAATATAATTATAATAATATGAAAATCATGCTTATAAAAGAAGTGCCAAATGATAAAAAAATATCATGAGAGAAGTAAAGATGAAAGAAATTTCTAGTTTACTAATAAAGTATTTTAAAAAGTTGTGTAAGGTGGATTATCCGAAGATGTTTACTATGGTCGTAACAAGGAGGGAGTCATTGCCAAAAGTGGTAATGGAAATAAGCACTCCACTACATATAAAATATTTCCAATGACATGCATTTCAAATAGCCTCTGACAACAGTCCAACTCCTGGCCTTCATGTGTGGATCATAAATTGGCCCAGATGAACTGTTTATCACTAAAATGAGAAGGGACAATTTTGAGTAACTGGCACCTTAACCAGTAAGCTTAGGGCAGGACTGTTTCATTAGCTTTGGCTGACTACCCATCTAGGAAAAGAAAAAATCTTCAAACCACTTCTGCCTTACAGCTTTACTTAAACATGGGAAAGATTCCAGGAGTCAACCCTGAAAAAAATCAGGAGCCGTAACCCTTACTTATACATAAAGAAACAACATCTGGAGTAGCTAATATAATAATTCAGTGAGATTTGGATGAACTTAAAAATGCCTTTATCAAACCTGTTTCGTTCTGTAACCATTGGTAAATGCATCGCCCTTTCTACAGCAAGAAGAACACCAAAACTTGCTGCTGGATCCTTAGAACCACTTTGATTTTTCTTTGGTGATTTGTCAATAGTAAAATCTCCCATCCAATCATGACCACTCTCTGATTGGTCAGTCTCAGACACAGACATGTCCAGATCTTCATTTGTCTCCTTGTGTTCTGCACTCTGTAGATATATAGCATACTAACAATGTTAATGAGATAATGTTAAGTATGAAATAACACACATGAACACAATGTTTTTTTTAATCTTCGGCTGCCTTTTGTATATTCTGTAAATTTAGCCAACGAATATTGACTGTAATTATAATCGATATTTTTATTGTTAGTAATCCCTTTCAAATGGATTTCTGCTCATGTGTTGTGCCTTTCAGAGTATTGTCATGATGGTCCTGAGCTCACTATTTGCTATTTCACTGCAGGTTTGGGAATGTAAATATCTTCATTTCTGAAGGAACGAATAAAGCAAAAACAAATGTATCTACAAAATAGAGAGAACTATTTCTTGTATCAGAAGTTATTTTTTTACATTAATAAAAAAAATACAAATACTCATAACTTTATAATACTGAAATGCCTTGATGAACTTGGTCTCATTGTTACATATTTAATTCATTCATAGTGAAAAAAAAAAGTTCCCCTTTCCAATCATATGATCTATAGGGCAGATGATGTTAAGGTCATCTGTTTCTTTGACCAATGATTAATGAGTAGGGTGTCATGTGACCAGCACAAAGACCAACCACCTTTACTTTCCCCAACTAAAGTCAGGTACCCATTAGAGTTGGGTGGACTCAGGGGCATCCTAAAAATCCTGAAATTCAAAATCCCATTCTTCACTGAGATTTGAACCCAAGATCCCAGGTTCACAAGTCAAGTGCTTAACCACTCAGAAGTCACTCTTGTCATCTGTAATCTATATACATCTTGCTTAACATGTTCTCACTAATTCATTAATACTAAATTACAGATGACAAGAGTGACATGTGAGTAATTTTTCTAAATAATGCAAAGAAAGGAAATGAAAAAAAAAAAAAAAAAAAAAAATTTAGAAAAGTAAGAAAACTTTAGAAAAGGAAAAACTTGATGAGCTTACAATGGTCTTGATGCTACCACTGACTCTAGAGGTGATGTTTGCTCTAATAAATGCTGACTTCAGATTGTTACAGCCTGGTTTAAACAATGGGTACAGACCACTGGAGGAGAAAATGTGACATTACAAATTTGTTCCAAATTATTGTAACAGATGTCTCATGAAAAAAATAGATTCCAAGTCATACACAGTATGTCCTAGTCATAGTTCTAAACAGCCAAAAATTAAACCAGATGAAAGAATTTAAACTGGACAGTGTACTTTTGTTCACAAAAAAATATTTGTCTACAATTTATTCAATATAAGTAGTATAAACTAATATCCAATATGATGTTTATTATTTGAATTGATTTTGAATGGAAAAAAAAAAAAAACTAGCAGTGACATAAAAGTTTTAAGTTAATCTGGACTGTGAACAAAGACTTGGTCCTAACTAATAACATGAAAAACTGTCATGGAATCCACATATTGATGAAGCTACAAAAAAATCAAACAAAGCATTAGGATTTATTAAAAGAAATTTCTATAAATCAAATAAGAACATAAAACTAAAATGTTATTTAACCTTGGTTAGGCCAATAATAGAATATGCATCCTCCGTTTGGGACCCCTCAACTCAAGAAAACATTAAAAAACTGGAACAGACACAAAATAGAGCAGTGAGATTCATAACAAACGAATATTCACATTTGACTAGAGTAACACTTTTAGTAAAATCACTAAATTTAGAAAGCCTTCAGGACAGAAGGCTCAAAAGTAAAGAAGAAATCATACATAAGACACTGAACCATAATCTTCAAATACAAAAACAAAATTTAATAAAATACTCAGAAAGACACAAAGATAAAGGCACATTCCTCATCCCATATGCTAGGACAAATTTGTACAAACACTCCTTCTTCCCTAGTGCTATTAGAGCATGGAATGGGTTGCCTGAGCTAGCCAGGAAAACCAGTGACTTTGCTGAATTTAAGTCATTGGTTAATATGCATGACTAAATGCATGACGCGTAGGACGTAATCATCTTCTTTTTTGAAGTAACGTCATATTATATAAGATAAGATAAGACATCTACTTTGATTAAATCTGGACAAAATTAGGAATATTACATTTACTATAAAGTTAACATGTCTACTAGCTATGATCAGTATTATTTAATAAATGAATTTCCATAGGATAATGGAATAAAATTTAATTAAAACAAAAAGAGAGCTGTACTTAAAGAAAATTGATTACAACCTCAAGATTTCATTAAGATTGAATTGAAATATGAAAGTAAAGTGAATACATTTGTGAGTCAAAATGTGTGGACAAATATAATCTGGAGTTGGCAGGGAAGGTATAGTAAATAAAGAATCATAGCAAGAAATAAGAACAATTCTTGGATGGGGGCACACCATTGTAAGAAATAATTTTGAAGATTCTTGACCATCTGAGAAGGGGAAGAAAGAAATGCTTACATGATTGGTATTAAAACATTGTTAGAGCGATAGGTTAAAATAATTTTTTGTAAAGTGATGATTCAAAACTTTATTTTTATGCCTAAATTTTTTTCAAATACCATGAGTTTTCTAGCTTTCTATAAAAAATTTTGAAACGTCAAAATATTACTAAATAAGAGTAAAATTGTTAAGCCCTGAAGAAATTTTACCTGATCCTCTGCTGTCCTCGCCTCAAGTCTGTCAGAGACTCAAGATCAAGGTAACAACAGCCAATGAGCTTATCTCTCTGTCTAGGCTTCTTCTCTCTAGCTCTCCCCTTGTCATAAGTGACCCAGGCCTGAATTTCAAGTCTCTCTTCTCTCAAATACCTTCAACCAAAAGAAAAATTATTAAATCTGAAAAGTGTCATCACTAATAAAACATAGCATATAATAAATTTTGCTCTAAATCTAAGTTCACTCCAGACCTCAAAGTCTTATCAGGCATTTGAAGTGAAAGATAGTTAGCCTAGACTTTTTTTGATATTTGATGATATCACAGAACATAGCTAAAATCCACAACTTACTGTAGAAAAAAAAAGGGGAAAAATGCTATAGACCAGGGGTGGGCAAATTACGGCCCACCGGCCACATGCGTCCCGCCGAGGTGTTTTATGCGGCCCGCCAACACCTACAGAAATCAGGTGTGCCCACAATATATAGATATAAAAATGCAAATAAAAATGCAAATATTAAACAAAATATATAAATTATTGAAACTGTCTCGTTATAAAAAGTTTTATGTAAATGAAGATTATGCTTATTGGTTATACATCAATACACTCAATTCAAGACACAATGTCTGAGTGTTGGGTAGGCTTGGAACAAGATAGCAAGTGTAACAACTGATGGAGCTCGATCTTTGACTGAGAACCATAAACTTGAAACAGGAAAGTTTGCACAAAGCTGCATATAATTCAAACAATAACTAGAAAGCATTTAAAAAGAAATAGAAAAAGTAATGAAAGTTGCTAGAGCTAGGGGAGTTAACCACGGGTAGATCTCATTCATGAATAAATAATCCAATGTATCTGCTGGCTTAGCATAGGCAAGGCAAAGGAGAAGAATATAATATGTCAAGGATCAAATTGTTATGTTACTTGAAGGACATTGACTGTGACCTTGTTACCAATATTTCTAATGAAGAGTAGAAGACAGATTTCATGTTTTTTTATAATTTCAATTGCATTGATTGTTTACATATGAAATGTAAATGCATGTTAAATCTTTACAAACAAGGCTTTCCCATTTCTACAGGCAAACAAAAAAAAAAAGAAAAGTTTTTTTCATTTTCCTTTGTTGAAAGGTGAAACTATCTTTAGTGAAATGATTAAAAGTACAAAACTTATTAAGAAAAGCCGATTCAGCTCCAGAGGACATAACTCAAAGCAAAGAGAAGTTCCAGTCAGCACTACCACGGGAGTTTCATGGGTGCCAGAAGCTGCAATTCCACACTTAAAAAAACTTTGCTGCTGTTACAACTATTTGGATACACATACATCAGTTCTTCTTCTTCGTTCTCATTTTACATGTTGGAGGGTTCAGATCAGTAATGCTATATCTGAGATGAACCTCGTAGTGGTTTCTAGATCAGGTAGTTCTTTGAATAGTCTTTGGAGAGTTGTTCGGGTCCCCTGATGTAGTATGCACCATTGAAGGACATGGTCAGCATTCTCTGCTGATGCTCCACAAGGGCAGGCTTCGCTCGTCCCTACATTTAACTTCCGGAACATAAATTGTCTCATTTGGTGAGCAAGCATCTTTAGTGGAAATTAAACAAGTATAATCACTGGTCAATGTTGACTGACTGTAATTTGACAGCAGTCACACACAGTGGTAACAACTAGTAAGATAGTTTCACAGTTAAAAAACATTATGCACGAGTGTAAGAAGTAAAATACTGCACATTAAGTACAACTGTATATTTGTGGGGATATTGTGATATAAAAAGACAACTGCAATTGTAAAAAATCGTAATACTGTGTATATATGAATTAAAAGACATTCTACACAGCAAGCTTATCTTTCTAATATATATATCTGTGCGGCCCGCCATTCCCAAACTTTTTTTAATGCGGCCCTCGATACAAAAATGTTGCTCACCCCTGCTATAGACTGTGGTATCACTGGGAAAAAAATAAAGTGTACAATGGAAGTTGTATAGTAACTAAAGACATTTTTAGACTGAACTAGAGTTGCATTGAAATTGTTTCCTTTTTGAGTAGTGAGTAAAATAATTGAGAATATTCAAATGACCTCAGGTTAACTATGTGATTGAAAATGAAAGATGTAAAAAGGGACATAACCTGCTTGAGTGGGGGAAAAAGTGGCTTTCTTGTATACAATTGTGTTTGTTTATTACTCTTTGAATTTGTGAAATATTTCTTATTGGACTTGTAGATTCCTTTGTGCTTTATTCTTTTTGAAATTATATTAGAATGCAAAACTGTTTAAATAAATCAATACTAGAATGAAATCAATGAAAATATTTAAAAAATTGTAACACTCATTTTATGATTGTTATATACTATATTAACAAGCTGGACAAAAGGAGGGTCTCCAGATATAGATGATGTCAAGTAGCTACCTTAAGTCAGAGTATGTTGTATTCTAAAATCAAACTTCTCATCAACAATTTTTGTATTCCTGATTGACACAAAGAAACTCACCACTGCAGTGGAGCACTGTGGGGGAACATAAAGCTCTGCTTGTGATCCAGAGTTGAAAGCAATGTGCCAGAATGGGAAGTGGTCATCTTTCTGCACTTAGACACTACAGCACCTGAAACAGGAACATTTTAACTGATTATCAAAAAAAAATAAAAAAGGTAAAGTAATTAATTAAAAGCTTTAATGTTTGTATTAAGTCATCAGCAGTGCTGTACTTTAATGTAGTTAAAAATTAGTTTTCTAACTGATTTCAGAGTGCCTAATTAATATCTGTGTTTGTAAGAGTGATTACTTTGCACTGAATAACTAATGAATGATAAAAAGATTTTTACCCCACCTTCTGTATAAATCTACTCAAAGTATATAAAAATTCTAGTTTGGTGATATAGATCCAGACTTCAAAACATTAAAAGACAGTAGTCTAGACTACAATGCTTGATCTACTTAAGAGATATAGTATAAAAGATTCTAGTTTGGTTCAGCTCAACATAAGATGGTGCGCCAAATGTTCCTTTAAGTCTATTTATTTGTTTAACTCATTAGTGAATATATCCAGGAATTTCTACTGATGTGTGTTCAAGATACAGATTTTCAGACAAAATGGATTTTAAGATGATTATTTTTTAAAAAATTTTAACATTGAAACTGGAGTTTTCCCTGTGTGGCCAATTAGCTAGAATTATATATATATATAAACTGTCAACTAAAGCTAATTGTAAAAAAGGCTTGACAGCAAAAAGTCAAACCATTGATTTGATGTTTGTGCCTGCTGCTGACTTTTCTTACAATATCTACATCTCAGGTTATAGGATTTAAACTCTTCCTTACCTTTATCATAGAATATATATCTGATGTAGCACCTAGCTGTTGGGTCTAGCTCTGAGTGACCTGTCAGCAGTGCACTGGCCAGAGGGAAGGACACTTGATCCACACCAACAGTAATATTGTGAACATTGTGATGGCTGTCTGATTTTAAGGCAAAATACAAAAAGAAAACAAATTAATAAACAAGGTTTACATCATTTGCAGGAAAATGCTATTTGAAATTTACCATAAATTGTTTTATAAGTTTTCAGAAAATCTTTAAAAAAATATTTTGTTGTATGCTGAAACAAGTTTCTGCAGCATTAGTTCTGTAGGAAGTTTCTAAAGTACTTTCTAAACTTTTTCTATCCGGAATTTCTTCGAACTGTTTCACTACTTTACTTTTTAGCTAATTCTAAAATGTAAAAGAAACTTGTGCAAGAGACAATTATTATGTGTTAAAAATATACTCTGCTCTTGAACAATAACCCTGACCAATGCATAAACAGCTAATATAAAACTTGTATAAACAATCTTCATATATATGAAGATATTAGCCAAGATAAAAGAAATAATGTTTTGTTTTGAATGGCCTGGATTTAAATGATGTCAATACCATATTTATTGAAGTTCCCAAGGTGAACAAGCAAATTTTCAGTTCAGTTTTTCATTAAGATTGGAAGAAATTAAGGATGAGCTAGAAATTAAAAATATTTCAAACTCCACTAGTTATTGCTTAAAAATCTTGTTTTAGAAGCCAGCAAACTGGTAAACATGTTACTACCATACCTTCATCCTGCCAATCAGTTTGTTCAACATCAACATCTACAGGTGACCAGCCAACACTCCTGGCAGCATTTACTACATGATCTCTGTCTTCTTTGTTGGCAAATCTCAAGGACAATTCTAAGCCTCCAGCGACCTAATTTGTATAGTAGAGAATAGAAACAATAATTGTCACTTCCACTTATAATTATCTTATGTTTCAGAAGAAAAAATTTGTTTGTAAAAAAACACACAATAAAAAAAAGAAAATATTTTTTAATTAACAGCTAATTGCTCAATTATAGCACATTATTTAAATAAAAAATCCTACTGTTTGATGCTTATTATAGTCTAAGGGAGAAATAACTGAGCTCTGGTGTTTACATTTCAACTATTTTATTACCTGATCTAGAGCAGTGGATGGATGACCCTCTTCATCCACTGGTTTAATCCAGCCTAGTGAAGGCAGGTTTATGGCAAACCATCCATTGACACCTGTTTAGAAAGAAATAATATGTTTTTTTTTACTATAAATTTTTATATAAAAATTTAATCTTATGCGAGCCTCACACAGCTACTCAATCACTCAAGACAGCATTAACTTAAATGATCTCCTATTAAAACTGACAATCTCTCAAGACAACAGAAACTTGTCCCAAGTGTTCCTCTTTCATTAATTTCTAACCTCAACTGTTGTCACTTCCTGTCTAGTCCTAGCAAGTCTTTTTGTTTCGAGATTATAATCCACTAGGTAAAAATGTTTCCTAATTCTACTAGTTATGTACTTCACAAAATATAACATTTATATGATTGTCCAAATAATATTAATCAAAATACAAAAATCTTTCTGTTCCTGACCTGTTCGCCTTGTCAAGAGAGACACCAAGGGCACTATAGCTGTTCCCAACAAAATATCACCAGTTTTATATACTAGTTGGCGAAGGCCATTAGTGCTCTTGTCTGATTGGTAGTCTAAACAAAATACAATATATTCAAAGATGTTACTAAATGTAAGTTAAATAATGAAACAAGGATGAAGTGTTTTTTTTAACAAAGAATTTCTCAAAAAAAATGTGCTTTAAACTTTTACTTTACTATTAATAATATCATTAATATAATAAAAATACAAAACATAAATTCAATAATGTAATAATAAACTTTAGAAAAAGTTGTTATAATGATAGTTTCAATTAATTCAAGTCTTTCTAATAGTTTCTAATAGTTAAATATTTAAAAAATAATCCTGAAAGTACACTCTGTATGCAGAAGAAAATTTTTTTTTTTTTTTATTCTGTTGGCTTGTTAAAAATGTGTTTAATACAACATAACATGAATACTGATTTACTGTAGTACTGTATGTGTAAAATGCAAGATATTTCCTTCTTCAGTTCTTACAGTGAGTATACAATCATACTTTACCTCTGTTAATCCCTGTTGGAATTTGATGCCAGACTTCAAACAAAGCCTCTCCAGTCTCCAACAACTCAGCCAAGCTTGTAGAATCTGTGTCCAATGTATTGGTCATCAGCAATGGACAAGGAAAGTCCATATAGTGAGAGTACTCTGGCACAAAGGACCTGGCCACTGTCTTGGTGATCCTCTCATTCTAAATAATGGCAAGGATAAGAACAATAACTCTTACAGTAACAATGAAACCTTTCCAACTATCATTAATACAGTTTTTCATACAAAATAGAAAAAGCTGATAACTTTGTTTAGCAGTAAGTGATACACATGTTTTACCAAAAAAACTTCTCAATAGACTAAACAGACTTTTCAAAAAGTATTAAGGATAATGGAACTATAGAAAGAATGTTTACTCTCTCACCTCTTTTCCAAGAAATGACATTTTAATCCTGACATAGGAATTGACACCAACATCTGCTGGATAAGCCATGCTTGGGTCAATCAGTGCCATGTAGTCAGCAGCAGCCTAAAAAAAAGGAAAATAATTAAATATATCAATCAGTATTTGGTTATGGGCCTTATTTAAGTTAAGTAGATCCCAAGATGTTCTTTGTCAGGGAGAGGTATGGCAAGAATGAATGTTAGTTTGATATTTTGGTATGATTGTTATATCCCCTTGTTATGAATGCAAAGTGTTGCATGTGTTGTGAACTGAGTGATTAAGTCTTCTTTAAATGTGCGAGAGTGTGTTAAGTTAGTAAGGTCTTGCTCCCGGTCCAGGAAGGTTGGATAGTCACTTACTGGACTGGTGTTTGTTTATTAATATTTATTGTGCATTATTTGAGCTATATTGGATATTAAAATATTAGTTATATTCTATGAGATCTAGAGTTCGAGTTGATGTGTATTGAAGTATAATTGTTCATAGTTGTAATATTGAAGAATTGAAGAATCAAGTAATATTTGTTCATATAAGTGAAACCCCTAGTGAGCCAAGTTAAGAAACACAAGAACAAGAGCCAAGAATTTATATAATTAGAACCCTGACAGCTATGCTGTTTTCCATGACCTTTGCTCTACATGTGAATGCAAAATTGAAATGATCTTGTTCATGAACCTAAACAAGTTTTACTAGAGTTCCACCCCATTTAAGTACATTTTCTTTGGTTAAAAGGTACATCACAGTGCAAATGTGTTCATGGCATGATGAAGAAAGATGTCAGAGATTGTAAACACCATGAATCTATTAGCTATTGATTTTATATGAATTTTATTTTTTATAATTCTTTTACTATATTCTACTCTAGTAGTTTATTTCAATATTTGTGGTCAAAACGTAGTAAGGAGCTAATAATCATGATAATGTCAATCTCATAATAAAACTACTTTTTAAATGTACAAACTCAAAAAATGTTTAGCAGAATTCTAACCTTTAACCCAGAGGCTCTAATAACACCCACAGACAAACAAACTTGTGAACCTTTAAACTTTCTGTCAACAGCTGGAGAAGAGTCACTCTGCAGGAATACAGTGAACAATTCAATTAGTTGATGAATTTTAAGAAAATAACTTTACTTTAAATAAGTCACACAGTTTTTAGTATGTGTAATTATAACAACCTGTGCAGCAAAGGTCTTGTAATTGATGGTCACATCTAAAACACCAACAGACTTGGACTGTAAGAGAAATAAGATCAAGGTAAACTTTTTGTTTTTAAACTATGACTTGAGTTAAGAAAGTGTGTTTAGTGAGTAGTCTAATTTAACAGATTTACAGATGTGTATGTAAAATCATAATGAAAACAAGAAATCATACCTTAGCAGCAACTTCCATTTTGTCTGGTTGACCATCTTGACCAACTTGAGACAAACGAAGGGAAAAAGACTGAACACATGGCTCTCCAGTCTTTAACATAGTTATCATAGCACACAACTTGGCCAGTGGAAGTAGACCCTGCATCAATGAGAGAAGAATTCACTTTTACTTATTCAATGCAATGTTTTTACAAGTTAATTCAATTAACAATGTGAATATGTTAATCAAAATGTTTAAGGAGTCTCAACAAAGTGTTTACTTTGGCTATCAACTGATCTCTGACATTTGGATGGTAGTACCGACACCAGACTTCAAACGGCAATCCTGTCACACCTCCTCCAGAATTGGCACAAGCTGGGAACAGAGTAACGCAACAAAATGGTTCTATCATTCACAACAAAACAAGAATACATCTGTTTAACAGAAAAATATGTAATTTACCTAAATCTTGCTAGATTTGAATTGAACATTTTTAAGTTAATGATAAAACTTAAGATGTTTTAATATAATCTTGCTAGATTTGAATTGAACATTTTTAAGTTAATGATAAAACTTAAGATGTTTTAATATAATCCTCAAGAAAATTTAGTGACAATCTATTAAGCTTCAGTTTAGTTAGCATAAAAAAAAACAACAGAAAAATGTGTAATTGAAAAGGTGATAGTTGATCAGAATGTCTTATTAACCTGTGAGAAGTTCTCTTTGTACCGGCGTTCCAAACGGAAGTGTTATCTTGTGTCTGGATGTGTCATGGAACGTTGGGTCAGGTGTACACAATGTGGTGGCTGTACGATAACATTTCATGGTCGGCATGGCTGAGGATTAAACACAATAACACAATTTTCATTAGCAGCAACATATCTTGATAAGCTTAGAAATGTTTATAGTACAGATTTATTAACTGTAAAACAAAATAACACAAGACATTGAAATTACATTTCTTTTAATGCTTGAATGAATACCTTAGCACTAAGCTAACATGAAACCAAGTTAGTAAAAGAAACAAAACATCTACAAATAAACCAGAATAAAAAAATGTGCAGTAGCCAGTAGCCTCAATATTATAATTAGAAACTTGGTTTGTTATGACACCAGTTATACTAAAAAGTCTTTTAGAAGCATAAAGTGCACAATCTGTTCATTTGAAACTTCTAATGCTTATAAGTTGTGATGATTATGTCCCTTTTGCTGTGGTCCATAAGGCAGGATCAATTAATAACATGCAGAAAAAATGATTTCCATTTTATTTCAAGCTAAAAATAGTTTTCCCCATTTACAGTAAAAATCTCCAACAAAGTTGTAAACTGAAACAGTATATTAAATTACCAGCAATACCACTAACTACTTGACCTACCAATCTAAAAGAACAGCATAACAGAATACACTTTCTACAAAACAGAAACTTACATTTGAAAGTAAGAACACCATCTCCAGTCCCTTCTCCTTGTGCAGGAAAGAAAAACTGTACAAAGCAGTCAGTTTCCCCCCACATCATGTTTTCAAATAGCTTCAAATCTCTAATGCCTTCAATTGTAATTTCAAACTGGTGGTCAACTGATAAAGACAATAGAGACATCAGGCATAGAATGAATCACATCAAAAAATACCTGACTGTAGTATACTAAACGAAAAAATTTGACTATGATTAGATTTCAGTTTCGAGACATTTTAAAGTCAAGTTTGGTCATTCATTTGATGTATACTGCCCAATATAGCTTTGATTTCAACAAAATAACTGCTAATTAGAAATGTTAGAATCAATAATTTGATAAATGTTCTTTATTTCAGCCTATTCAATGAACTGGAAAGATGTGAATAATGTGTTATTAATAGTTACAATTATTTACTTTATAATAACTACAGGTAACCATCTCAATGTCTATAAAGGTTCAAGAACTTATTTGTTTTTCACTCTGCTGCAATGCTTTTCCTTGTTGCAATAAATATTATAAACCAATATAATTAAGGTCAGGGTTAAATGAATACAACAATTTTAGCTGATAGAAAAAAAAAGCAAGCAAAATATAAAAAATACTTCATAAAAAAAATAAAGCTAAAATTAAAGACAATTTCTGTTATCTCTTAATACTGCAAGATGTTTCCTCTTTCTTTATAAAATAAAATGAATTTATTACCACTAATTAACTAGCTAATTTGTTAATGTCTTTGACTGATTCACATGTTGTCATCGTTATTGAATAATTGTACAAAATTTCAGCTTGATCTGAGAATAGGAAGTGGAAGAAATAATGAGTACAAGATTTCTACCAGACTGACAGACAGTGATCTGTAAGAAAAGGAATATATGCATCTAAAAAATGAAATAATTTGAACCTGCTTTGTTGGACACATTGACCATGTCCCCGCCATTCATAATGTCCTGTCTCTCTAAATACAAAGAGGGTCTCTGAGGAACAGACTGCACACTAGAAGGAATCACTAGTCTTTGTAATGTAGCGATCTGTACAGGGGGAAAAAACAACATGGTCATGCAGGTAATGACAAGCATCAACGGCAAGAAGTTTTACACTAAATCAGTGGCTAGTAGTATCTCAAATTGTAGCACATAGGAATGTCTGACACAAAATAAATGAGGAAAAACTTTTACCTGAGCTTCTGATCCCATGGCTAGCACAACTTTTAGCTGGCCAAAGTGAAGACCTGAGAATGGGTCAACTATAGGCATATAGTTATCTATGGCCATAACTGGATACTGAAACAAGTTAAAATATGTCACATATGAAAATTAATGACTAAGTTGAAAAAAAAAATATGCACACAAAATGTTTACATTTCAGAATTAATTAGCTAAACTAATGTCAAAACAAGAACTAAAGCAAAAAAAGAATCCCTTTACCTCTGACTTCAGCAACGCATTAGCAATTTTCCTTTCTCTAAATGACATAAAAAACTGATGAAGACTAAGTTTGACCATGCCAATCAGCTAGAGAAGAAATAAGCAAACAATGTACATGTCAATAAAATAATGTATGTCTTGCAGAATCCTATAAATCTTGGTTACAAGTGAATTTGAAAACAAAAATAAAAAATAAATTTCAATTCCAAGTTTGATAATGAGATCTAAATTCATTCAAAATATAAGATTATGTAAGTTTTAAAAAATGATACACATTTACATTTGATTAGTGAAGCTAGTTGAAATGAGAATATTACTGAAATAGGAAGTGATAGGAGTTTGTACCTTGTCACTTTCAGATCCAACTTTTTTATCCCAGACTTCAACAATCATGAAGTTATTCCTTAACCTTTCCATCAATTGGGATGTCATCAACACAGGAGCCACCTAGCAGGAATAACCATTGTTAATACATATGTTTTTGAAACCCTATAGAGAATACTACAATACTACTCACAAAACAAAAGAAATTAATCTAAGCAAACATTAAAAAAAGATCCTTCTACACAATTGTAATATAACTATTGTGTCAGCAGTCTGATGTTTACCTGTAAGAAATTGTACTCAGGATTCAGTGTACCCCAGCAGACATCAGAATGCACAGCATCATTGCACCAAAACATGCGACATACCAAGTATGTGTTGCGAATTGAAGAATCTCGCCCTACAGAAGTCATGATAAAACATTATGCATCATACATACAAATCTAGCTTCATATGTTCCTATAAAAACAATCCCAAATATATGCCGTAAAATGTTTAACCTAAAAAAAATCAAAGAGAAGAAAAAGAAATGAAATGAAAACATTGAAGTCACTGAAATACATTATGCTACATATAAATCTAGCTTCATAAGTTCCAATAAAAAAAATCTGAAATATATGCAATAAACCTTAAAAAAATAAAGAAGAAAAAAAAAGTAAAATGAAAACATCGAAGTCACTGAAACTTGGAATGACAATGAAGATGAGGATGACAAATGAAGTCAAGTCTAACAAACCTTCAGGTTGGGGTTTCATCAGTGCAGGATGTTTTTTCGCCATATGTATGGGAGGGACACCAATCATAGAGATTTGTCTCCCTTCTTGAATGAACAGCATAGTGTGCAATGTCATGGGCTAAAAAAAAAATTAGAGTGAAAAGAAGGATGACTATGCCTGTAATATGAATACAGCTTTAAAACATTAAAGAAATACAAAAACAGAATATATATATATAGACAGAGAGAAATCTAGACACCTACAAAATATTACAGAGAAAAACAGTTACATAAAAATATGTAATGAAAAAAATAAATATTTAAAAATAGTATGATGAGCAATGATTGTACTGTCATCTTCAACCTCATTCATTTCATTTATTAAAAATTGAATGGCATGAAACAAAATACTGTTCAACTTTTACAGTGTAAGATAAAACTGTAAACATGAGATCAGTAATCCCAATGCACAAAACTTGTGTTGAATAAAAATACAAAACTGACATTATTATTTTCTACTTTTTCTTGGAATGAGCATGCACAGCACAGCATAATTATAAAAATTTGTATACGTAAAAAAACTTACAGCAGCAAAGGCATGAAGCCTACAAGATGCTAATTTTGTTAAAAGCTAAGCATGTATCTTAAGACAACTTACACAATTAGAACTAAAAGACTCAAACATTTCTAAACAGAGAAGAAAAAAAGCAATGACCTCAAGTTTGTCTAACTCTGGCTGTGGGTGAGATCTAATGTTGCCCAATCTTTCTTGATGACTTTCATTTTCAAGAGCTGCCATCGTGGCCTTCAGCTGCTGCTTCAGTCTAGAGATTTCATCTCCATCTTCAACTTGATTTCTTCGTCTAGGTGACTGGGGAGGTAAGCCAGTAATGACACTGGGTGTGGCAGGATGGGCCACTGTTGGATCCTGAAAGCTTTGCTTTGCTGGCACTCTAACTAAAGGTTGATCTTTATTTTTAGTTAACTGTTCCAAAGCTTTCACTTGCTCAGGATTAGGTCCGCTAATGGGCACAATTTTGGCATTCCCAGTGATCTCTGCTAGTCTTGTTCTAGCCATTTCAGTAGCAAATTCTTTATGATCAGATGCTAATTCAACTGAGACCTGAAATGTGCATGTGTTAATGATGATTACAACAGTGCCTTAATGTATAAAGGTCAGGGTAAATATTTCCAATAGTTGAATCCAACAGTTGGAATGCTAATCAAATGAATTCATTATTTTATCATTGATAATCAGTTACGCAAACAATAAAGTGTTACATGTCAATTAAGAAAGATACGTGAATAGTCAAACTAAGCAAAATTTGTTTTAAAAAATTGTCTCAAAATATTAATAAAAATTATTGATTGCATTATCTAAGAAACATATTACAAATAACAATAATCTTGTTTGATAATTTAAATTCAGATGTGAACTGAATAATTAAGGATTCACTCTTATTTTGATAAATATTTCAAAAGGTAAAAGCAATTAACTTGATAATACAAACTTCAACTCTGTTATATACACATTTTATAAAGAAACATATGGAAATATATATACACAAACATTCTAATGCAAGATGAACAAATTAAAATATACATTGTAAGTTACCTTCAAATGACCAAACAAATTGGCAGTATTTCTATTATTTAAAGAACTATTGAAAGACGATCTAGACAAGTTTAGTAATCCATTCTTGCTAGTATCAGGAATTTCAATGTCTCTCTGCACAAATAGATTCTCTGAACGTAAAATAGACTTCAGTGAAATGCCACCGCTGCCGATGAATGTTGGCTGAGATATAGGAGAGAGAACAATTTCTCATTACACTGAGCAACTAAATAAAACAAACAGCAACAGATCTAACAATACAACTAGACTGTAAAAGATACCATTATATTGCCATTTCTACCCAGATAAATTGATCACACAAAATCAAATAATTCTTTAAATTCTACAAAGAAACTTTAAATTTTAAGGTTTGATATATTGGTCTTAACATCTCAGATATTGTTCTATTTGTCTGAACCATCCAACATAATAATGACAAAGCAGAAGAAAAAGAAAGGTTTTATCAAGAATTTTGTGTCACAGAAAACAATTTAATATATGCTTTAAAAATATTAAACTAAAAATTAAAATTTATATTATTATTAGAGGAAAAAAAGTAGTGAAGTTGCTATAAATCTGAATTAATATTTTATACATAAATATAAAAAAAAAGAAAACAATAAATGAAAATTTTTTTAGGCTTGCAAATGTATTTTCAATGATGACTACATGTTTTTATTGTTTTGGCACATTAAGGCTCTGTTAAGCAATGTAAACACCTACCACATGCTCCCCTGCTTCTTTGCTATAGATCCTAAAGACTAAAGCAGACTTCCACCATCTTTCAATTGAGGCACCATTAAATAGTACAGGAAATACAGACCGATGATTGAACAGGATTGCTGCATACAGTTAAAAGCACATAGACTTAATAAATGGAGAAATGCTGGACATCAATGAAATGAAAATATAGAGTACAAAAGGTAATGGAATTTGTTGTACGTTACAGACCTCATTTTTTAAATGATTTTACTCAATAAATAAAACTTTATCAACTCAAGGAGACATCATTAGTCATCTCAATAAATTAAACTTAATCTACTCAAGAAGGAGACACCATTAGTCATCTCAATAAATTAAACTTAATCTACTCAAGAAGGAGACACCATTAGTCATCTCAATAAATTAAACTTAATCTACTCAAGGAGACACCATTAGTCATCTCAATAAATTAAACTATATCTACTCAAGAAGGAGACACCATTAGTCATCTCAATAAATTAAACTTAATCTACTCAAGACGGAGACACCATTAGTCATCTCAATAAATTAAACTATATCTACTCAAGGAGACACCATTAGTCATCTCAATAAATTAAACTATATCTACTCAAGAAGGAGACACCATTAGTCATCTGTTTCAAAATTAATCATTTAAATAATACTCATATACATGGGTTACATTTTTGTAATAAAAATTTTTTGTTTAAATATCAAAAATAAACAGGACTGACAAAAGACATTGACAGTAATGCTGAAAGGTAAGTCAGTGGAATACTACCTCCATTTTTCACATTTTTGGAGGCCACCCTTGTGATTTCTGTTGCCATGGCACTTGAGTTATATTTATCTCTGGAGCTGGCCACAACAGGAAACTGGTACTCCACAAAGTAAGTGCTGTACAAAACATTAAAGTAATTACTGCTAAACATAAATTGTATTCAACTAGACCTAATATAGGAGCTGAAGAATGAAACAAGACAACATTTTGTTGTTTTGTAATTTAACTAGCGCCAAAAACAAAATAACTGACCTCTGCTTCTTTGGTTTCATTGGTTTTGGGGGTTTGCCCATCGCCATTTTGTTGACTGAGATTTTGGGATCTGATGTGTCCAGATTGTCTTGTTTGATCAGCTGAAGATGGTCAATGTTTACTCTGGCCACATGAACTCGGCCAAGTACAGTAAGCCTCTCAACACTCAAACCATCTGGACAAATAATATTTTCAGTTAGAAATATTTACATGCATACATTTGTCCCAAAGATATATTATACAAGTAAAACAGTGTTCATGAACAGTGTTCATGACAGGATGTATTATAGTTGTTTTTTTCACAATGTTACTTGTTTAATATATCTTTGGGGACAAATGTATGCATGTAAAACATTTTCTTTTCACTTTATGAGTTGATTGGCTAAGCCCTATAAGTCAATTTGGTAGTTATCTCAATGACATCATAATCTCATGTCAATCATTTTTGTGACCAGGCTGACCAGAGAAAAAGGACTTCTAAGGAGGCTAAAATATGGGCTAAAGAAGATGTAAGCTCCGCAGCAGAAAGTTATAAAGTTTTTATCTGACCTTACAAAATACAGACGTTACTTCAAAAAAGATGATGATTACAAACCACGCTTAGTTTATATTAATGAATCAATATTTTGGTACATTTTATTAAATAACTTGCCCACACACAAATTAGTTTACAATATTTTTTTTTTCTCTCCAAAATCCTAGACACTATGTGTTATGGTCAAGTGTTTTAAGGATAAAAAAATGAAAGTCTAAAAGGGTTGTGACATAAAGTTATTCATAAATGTTTTGTATTTTCTTACTGATTTGAGATACTTAATAGAACTGAGTGCAATAAACGTGTTTTATTAAACATACTAAACCAGCCCTAAACCAAGATTTTAACTCAGGGCAATGAGCTCTCTCTATTTTTAAAAACATTTCCCAAAGGACAACATATGAAAAGAAAAAAAAAATTAAATATTAATTGCTGTGGTATTAATAAATTGATTTGTAATGACAATGGAATATAAACCTATTTTAGCTTGCTTTGGTTCAGCACTCATTGTCGCTTCAGATGTTACCACACTCATCTGATCACTGTCACTGACTTCTTCTGCAACTGTTTTCCTTTTCTGTGACCGTGACCTTGACCTTGAAGATGACCTGGAGCGAGTCATTAACTTCTTTTTGGGCTTGGACTGTTTGGATAAATCTGATAAAATGGAATTATTTCCCTTATCCTCAACCTTGGCTGCTGGCTTGGCTGTCACATTTGACCTAGTTCTTGTCAAAGACTGGGATCTAGATCTGGAGCCTGATCTAGAACTTGACAGTGACCTTGATCTTGACCTTGCTTTCCTCTTACCCTTTTTCTTTTTGAGGGGTTCATCATCTTTGAGTTCTAAGGTATTCAAAGTGACAAGTGATGAGGCTCTGGAGGGTGGCCTCTGTATGCAAAGAAAACAAGAAACATTTTTAAAAAGTGAAACTTTATCAATTAGTTTGGATTGGTCATGTAATTAAATTTGTAATAAAGCTAGCCTAACAATAATAAATCTAGAGGGCTCAAGCCAATAGACTAGCCACTAGGCCAGTAAAATTTGTATGAAAATAGAAGGTTTTATAGTTATGTATTACAAGTTTCAAACTTTTAAGCAATGACCTAATTCTCTACACAAAGAATAAAGGGGACTAATTTAACTTTTTTCTTTTTAATTTAACTTATACCACCTTAACTGTTAAGTACAATTTCTTTCCCTTGTTCAATAACAAACTAAATAATTAATTACCAATAGTTAATTAACTAATTGGTTAATTTATTTTATTGATTCTTGTTTTGTCAGATACAAGAAATAAGTGTGCTAAATTTGAACTTGATCTGAGATTGGCTGGGGGATAAATAATGTATACAAACCTTTTACCAGACAGACAGAGCTTTCTAAAAATATGGTTTTCAATATGATTAAAAATGTTATTTAAAGAGATCAAACTTGTATTACTTCATGTACTTTTCCTCTTTTTTTTTTGGGTACAGATAATCAAGACATAGATAGAGCTTTATAACTTCTGGCTTAGGGGAAAAACTTAACTTTATTTAACCACAAGCATTTTTTTAAATTCTGCATTCATGAATATACATTTTCTAAGTAAATTATATTCAAATAGAATTTTGCAACTATGAAATTTTGTATTATATTTTATGTATGCAAGTAAAATGGTTATTCAGATAATGCATTCATACACACTTATATGATGTCTCAATGCATAAATAAGAATTGATGAAGTCCATTGGGCTGATGCTACCTGCTCTTTTCTTTTGCTCATTTCTGATTTGTTTTTAAGAAAGTAAATGTACAGAGAAATTAATTCTTTTGAATTTTAATTACAATATCTACAAGTTTATCATTTACATATTACCCAAGATGGTTTGTATTTCTTCATGCATATGGCTGGTGGGATGTGTGGTCTAGAGGCTAAGTACGCTTAAACTTGGCTTGGATACCTATCAAGGGGGCTCAAGATTCGAAACCTGACTTGAGCAGAGTTGTGTTTACCGAGCGCCTAAAGGTAGCACAGAAAACCTTCTCCCCCCCACTGGTCCACAAATAAGATTGGGCCATAATGCTCTAAGCATGCTATAAGCATGAAAGTTGCACATTTATTTAAGCAATTAATTATAAATTATTCTTAAAAGCACCATTTTAAAACTTGCAAGGTACCACTTTTGGCTTAATGCATTAAAATAAGTCAGTTGTTAACAGGAGAATGAAAAGAACAACTCCTACATGATTTCCTGGTTCCTCTAAAGGATATCGCATGGCAAGAGGAGACCCTCCAGGGAGTCTGGCAGGCAGTGAGACATAATTATTCATCAACTTATGATTTGGTGAATGCTCAAAGCCACTCATGTCACTCATTGCTAGTTCTCCAGTATCCTAAAATAAAAATAATTTAGAAATATATCAAATAGTTCTCAGAGTCCACAGCTGTTAAGGTGCTAACTTAAATAAGTTATGCCTTTAGCTCTTACTAGTCAAAAATGAATTAATAAAACCTTTACAAATGACTATTTCTTCAATTATGCCAGGTTTAGTATTTATTTGGTATACACTAAAATAATTAGATTTTTATCTAAAAAAAACAACAAATTTGTTCTTTAACCTAAAAAAAAAAACAATATACAAATTGTAAAAAAAGTCAATTCCCTCTTCGTGTTCAAATAAAATAGAATTGTATTTGATTCTAATTGGTTAGGATCTAATCTGAATCAGACAGGATCTAATCCTATTGAATCTTAAACAAAAACATACAAAATTGGCCAGTATGGGGATCAAACCCACATCAGCTTCACTGCCAGTTTTTCGGCATTTCCGGACTTGCACCCACTTAACTTCCCAGCTTTTCCAATGAAGAGAGTGTAAGCTACCAATAGGAACTGAATAATAATATAGTAGCTACTATTAACAATTCCCCAACTAACATTGGAGACTTACAGAGTGATAGTAAAACAAGTCTTGCAGGATGGAGTTCTCATGTAATGGATCCTCTGTTTCACTCATCATCAAGTCATAGCCCATGTCTGAAGACATGCTTGTTCCAGGACTCAAACCATTCATTATTTTGTACATCTATAAAACAAGATTGCTCTAGTTCAACTCAGATTTACAATAACACAACATACACATACAAGTTTCATAGTGAAGTTAGGGAGGGGAATAGAAGAGAGAGGAATAAATAAAACCCTTCCTTCCAGACATGAAGCTTTTTACAGGGTTAACAATTTACTGTAAGCTTGTAACTTTATTATGTTAAAATTTTATAATTCCTTATCTACAACACTCTAACCAGGAATATGAAAGTAATTCCTCTGTTACTTTGATCTAACATATCTAGACATTAACATATATCTATAAATATTTTTTTTAAAAAAATCACCTATTTGAAATAGAAACATTTTGAAAAAAATACTATCTAGAAACAAATGTCTTGAACAATGTCTAATGGTGTTTAACAAGGGACAGTTATCATTTGAATTCCTTCAATGTTCTTTTCTTACACTTTTTTTAATGATTAAAAATGATACTTTAGTAAGTAGTAAGTAACTGATTGAATAGTTGAAACATATTCAGAAATGTATTGTTTAAAAGTACAACATATATATATATATATATATACTATAGACCACAAATTAACAAAATCATTAAAATAAACATAATGATAATAAAAGTGTCAGAATCGCTTCCTACCTGAAAGTCATGATTTCTTACAGGAGAGGTCATCAGTAAGTCTATGGCAGACTTGGAGTGACCATTGTGCTCCTCATTCAGAATAGCAGTTGCCAGACCAGAGTTAGAATGGCCAGATATAAGACTGAGGATTAAAAAATTTACATCTTTAAACTGCAAAAAGGTTTTACTGAGAATCTACCAGAATTAAAAAAAAAAAGAAAGAAGAAGAAAGAAAAAGCTAATTGATCTACGATGATCACATTATATCCTAGTATTTGAAGTAAATTAAAACAAGTAGTCAATGTTAATTTGTATTAATTCATTAAATAAATAAACATTCACAGCATAGCTTCTATTTACTTGTGGCGAATAGATCTTCAGAAGCTACATATGGGCTTCCAACAAATTTGAGGAATATGTGGCAGCTCAGAAAATGAGAATCATTGCCTGAAGGAGCTTGCAACATGTTTGAGCGTACAGGAGATGGCAATCAAAAGAAGAGATTTTGTATGTGTCAACATAAAAACTTTAAAATCTGGCCATAGTCTAACCATCACCAGGCCTTATTGTTTTCTAATTTAGGGGTGCCTACTTAATTCATCATTATAGTTGGAGGTATATTACATTTTTAGTTTTGCTAATATTTCAAAGTTGCATTAACAATGTATAAGCTTTGAAAACAAAATTTTAATAAATTATTTCACTATTATTTCACTATTACATCAAATTCAATATATTTTACCCATGGCAGTTAATGAAAAAACAAATTAACAATGTAAGTAACAAAAAATGCAGCTAATAAAACTTCTTAAAATTCCATTTTTACCCTGAACTGTTTGGTAAGGTGACATGCCCAGCGTTGAGGTCAGTGTGCATGGATGAAACAATCATTGCCTCTCTTAGTTTATTGCCCTTGTCCACCAGAACAGAGAGTACATCCCTGCCTCCTTTCACAGGACTTTCTGTAAGAGTACAAGATTATTAACTAACATACTGAAGGAATGCTTTGAGTTCATTGAGCCAATTTCAAAAATTAAAATATATAAGATGAAAATTATTTATCTTATATCCAACAAACTAAATATTTGCACATCATATCATCAAGCTAATGAAATATTAGCTATAAACAATGAAAAAAAAAAGCAAACCTATTAGGAAAGATAAATAAAGATTCTATAATTTACTACTGATTTTCAATATAATATAATAATAATATTGAAATTTATTGTAAATATTTTTTTTTTTTTATAGGCAAAATAATAAATTGTACATATAATGCTGAAAAATCTAAAAAAAAAAAAAACAACAAAAAAAAAAAAAAAAACAAGATAATATAAAAAATATTTATCTTAAAAAATTAAGCATACATCAAGCATAGGATCAGTCATGTAATTAAATTTCCAATAGATCTAGACTAACAATAATAAATGTGCAATTAGAAATATATTTACAAACTGTTTTTGTTTAGTCCAGTTTCATGCTTTTAGCTTTTTGATTACGCTATGATCCTATCACTTTTCTGGATCAGTTCAAAAGGGGGAAGGCTGTATTTGTGTGAATGTTACCGTGATGACCGTAAATGTATTTTTAAAAATAAATTTCTTAAGTTGAACAGCCTGAATTCAAACCTGAGAGTTCTAGCCACCTCAAGCCAATACACTAACTGTTCTGCAATTGAAGTGTTTATGAAAATAGTTTTTTTTATTATTTATTATTCTTTTCAAACTTTAAACTGACTACCAATTTTTCTCAACAAAGCATAAAGGGGATTAATTTCCTTCCCTTTTGATACAAAACAAAATAATCAATTACTAATAGTTAATTAACTAATTGGTTAATATTTTTTTTTAATCTTGTTGTGTCAGATAAAAGAAATAATTGTGCTGAATTCAGCTTGATCTGAGATTGGGTGTGGGAGATGTACAAACTTTGTATCAGACAGACATATAGAGTGAATTGATATAACTTTGTTAAAAAATAAAATTTCAAAACAAAAGTATACATGTGAGAAACTTGCCTCGTTGCATAGCACTATTATTGACATTGTATTGGTAAGGAAGACTGCTGGATGATGAAACAGTATTTTGATGAGGTATATGAACTACATCTCCACTCGTTGTTATGGCTACCGTCCCACCATCAGGAATACTTTGATGGCTCTTCATTTCCTGGTAATTTGAATGAATATTTGTAGACTTGCGATATAAAGTTGCTTCATTAGTGAAATAATAAGAAGTGTTGATGATAAAACCAATTATAAGTTATGTTTACAAACTAAAACAAAATTAAAAAGCTTTTAATTAATTAATCTTTTTCAATATCTAGAAGTTTATAGGACAATTGACTTTCATAGGACAAGTGAAGCAATTGAAGTGAAGTTCTGGAGAAGTAATGTTAAGTCAATCTGACAATCAATTGATTAACTTCTGGCCATCTATTCAATAGTGCCCTGTGTCATTGAAATAAACAGTAAATATTTAGAGAGAGAGCCCAATAATAGAGGACAAATTAAAATGAGATTTCAAGGGTAGTTTTGTATAAAAGGTGCTCATAGAGGGCCAATGTGGATTCATCATTTAAAGACTGTAATCCTCATCAAAGGGCAAGCTGAAACAGTAACATCCATAACAAGCTCTTGCACCTAATCTGTACATGATAGACATGAAGGTGAAATCAGATTTCAATAAGCCTTTTTCTTTTGGAGATGTGTGTCTCTAGGTGGACAAACAGACAACAATGAGTGCCCCTTTTCAGTGTTTTAATAAATTATAATAATTTAATAATTATAAACAAAGAAATCGATGATATCAAGAAACTGACTTTTTTAAAAGGAGCAGATAGACTACAAGTTAAAAGAAATAACAAAGACTCTATGACTTCTGTACACCAACTACCAGCTACCTACAAGCACCTCATATTTGAGAGACAACAGAATGGAAGAAACAAAAGCAGATCCTACTGGGAAGCTGCTTAAAATAAAAAATATAATACATACTGATATTGGAGATTTGAGCAGAGTGATAACTGGCCTAGATGGGACATCCATGTGTGGTGTGGTGTAAGAAGCATCAGACACAATCACTGAGTGTGCATCCTTTTTATACGTTTCTAAACCAATATCTGTAGTGGGAACAGCACCTTTATCGTCATAGGAAACTGTTGAAAATTACAAAGTGATATATAGCAAAGCAACATAATGTTCAGTCCTTTTAATTATAAGACTCTTACAAGTATAAATCTGATTAAAATGTTTTTCTTAATGTATTATCATAGAACACATTTATACACAATAACAATTAATCTAAAGCTAAATGAATGAAAAGGTAAATAAAGGTACCCATTAGAGGTTCAAGAACAAGGGCCACTTGTAAATTGGCTAGCTTCTGGCCTGTGGCAGAAATAACTGGAAAAAATCTGAAATAAATCAAGGAGAAAATGGTTGGATGTGTATGGAATAAAATGTATGACTTGAAACTTCTACTAACATAAATTGCAAAACAATTATTTGAAGTGCTAAATCATAATTTTATATGAACTCTGCTGAGTCAGGATTTGAAATAGAGCCCTTTGATAGGTAGACAAGAAATTTATGCCAATCAGCAACACACATATCAGCCAGTTAAAAAAAAGATAATTTCAGTAAAACTTACCCATTTATTGGTCTTGTGTTTGATAAAAGGCCAATCTGATTGACATGAGCTTGACCAATAATATCTGAATTAGGTGATGTCATCACATCCAATGTAAGTTTGTCCATGTCTGTTAAATATGTGGCAAACTGCATGGGTCCGGATCTAACAGGGTATCTAGCTGTTGTTTTACAATTTATTTTGTTGCCTTTCTTAACATCAAATGGGCTGTTAGGTAAAAATGGAATAAAGATACATTGTTATGCCTTTTTTGTTTTAAAAAATGTATGTATTAGTGCTGCTGAGATTTATCAATAAAAAAATTGGTTAAAATTGATCGCTTTAAATAAATACATTATATGTACACTGTATTAAGAAGTTAAGACACTATTTATTTTAAAATACAAATTTAATTTTGCAGTAATATTATTAAAATCAATAAATTAACCAAATATGCTTAAAAATTAGATATAAAGAAAAAAGTAAAATAAGTACAAAGAGATTCAAGTATGACATATTTTTACACAGATCATATCATCTCAACCTTATTGCTTTCTCTTGTGAGTGAATTAGGCAATTGTATTTTATATATATTAGGTTAGTGAAAAAAGAACGTTAACTTTTGGCTAATAATATTTTAAACTAGTGTAGAGTAAACATTCTGTGTTTACTAATCTTACTAATAAAAAAAAAATGTACTTTGCTCAATATTGACTAATTATTTTTTTTACCAAAAGAAAATGCCAGTGCCTTCTTCTCCCCACCATTTCACTCTGACAAGAGCCAGATCTGGTGGCTTGGGTATGGTCCATACTAACTGAGCAACTGTTAGTTTACAGAAACATCTAATCTGTCCATCAACTTGAGGGGGCAACCCAGTGCTGACTTTAACATCACTGTTAATCCACTGGTTATCTATAAGTAGAAATAATTCAACATATTAATGCAAAGTACTATGGTCAGCACATAATGGCCATGTCTAGCCAGATGCATGTTCTATATTATTTAAAAAGCTGATCAACCTTAAATATTTGATCAAGAAGTACTGAAAATTAAAAGTGAAACAAAAGAACACTGATGTATATTGGTATTCTTTATTAGCATTATTATTTAAAACAAGTAATAGCATGGTCAAGTGGTTATATATTATTTAAATAATTGAAAGCCAATCTGAATTTCCAGTGCTTAAATCCTGATGGAGACATTTTAAAAAAAACTCCTAAACTTTACAATAACTCTATACACTGTACATGTGCATTATATAATGAGAGAATGTACCTTACAAATTATCATTTCATTAACAATAAAAAATATAATAACCATTACATTACATATCAATAATAACATCAGTATCATTTACTGTGATGATTTTTCAAAGAAATTTTTATTTGTAGATTTCTAGAATATAATATATTATATATAGAGAGATTTTGTTTTTGTTTTTTGTAATTTATTATTTAGATAGATCTTTAAATGCCACATTTCACTATATAATAATTTACTTAGGCATATGCAACTATGTTCTCTAATTAAAAGGAGATTATATCAATTTGGTTTTTGTGTCAACAATGTAAGAAAAACAAAAAAATAAGAGAAAAATGTGTAGAAATATACATAAAAAACTGGAACGAAAGAAAGTTATACACCAACAAGTAACATTTTTAAACCCTATGTATTAAAAAGTCTATTTAAAAGTATTTTATACAAATTTTCATATCAACTTCTAGACCTAGAAGACTTTGACATGCACAAAATGTTTCTGAATGTCTATTTATTTATCAAGTCTAATGAATACATGCAGGAATACTTTGACATTGTGTGTTCAAGATATATATATATATATATATATAGAATGTCTAGATCCCACACTAAATTAAATTTTAAAGATTATTTATAAATAATGCAATTTACTTGGAAAAATCATAATGGTCAAACCAGAGTTTTTACAGTATCGCCAATCAGATCTATTTGGAGTTATAGACTATAGACTATAGTCTAGATAGATCTAGAATTCTAATTCTAGTCTAGGACTATATATTAGAAAATACAATACACATTATGTAACCCTGCTGGACCAAGTAAAAACAAAGGACTTTTGGTCCATGAGGTCTTTATCAGCTACAAAATAAACAAAAAACAGACAAAAAATTAACACAAGGTAAATAATGTATATATATAGCATGTATTTCAGTTTAAAATTTCATTCAATTATCTCTATTGGTTTAAAAGTTATGACCATTTATGTGTAAATAAGTATGGCGGAAAACAGATTTTCCATTGAAAATGCATTTTTGGGAATCAGAATTCATTATCCCCTTAAATAGACCATCTGTTGCGTTTTTGTTTGTTTTGATAGATAGATCTATGTTTGTGGAAGCTTTGTTAGCAAAATTTTGTTGAAATTCGTTTTTGTAAAGATTTTATGGTTTTGTGAATTCCATGAAGTATTCAAAATGCGAAGCACAGGATTTACTTTTGGATTTATGTGATCCCGTTTGAAAAGGTAAGAAGCATATAAATTTTTATATTCATATATAAAAAAGACATTCTTACCATACAAAAATGGCTATTATACAAAATCCAGGGGGAGGGGAGTGAATTAATTGTTTTTTTTTGTCTTAGATTTTAAAAAAAATGACCTTGATGACACTACGCAATTTGTGCAGAGCTAGTCCACGTGCACTATTTTATTTTTTTGTACACTTAAATATTGCCTATTTTATTTAAACGTTTTACATTTTCAATTTGAGAAATAATAATGTTTTATTATCAGTACTAATACGTATATATATCTATATATCTTAATAAAAAAAGAATTAATTTTTTTATCCGATCGGAAGTGCTTCTCCGGAAATAGGCATCAATAGCTTTTTTGAAAACATGTTTTTTATTCATTCAAGTGGAATCCGTCAGAGAAGGCACATCTCAGAACTGAGATCTTTATCTGTAAAAGCCACACGCTTACAATTTTTAAATTAATATTGACTATTAAGGTAATTATTATGCTTTAATGTTAGTGCTTCGCAACTGTCAATATCATAGGCGTCAATACGTCGGCCATAATGCACAACTGCCGACACACGCGTACATGGTTGCAGCGTAAAAAAAGTTAGGAAAACATTGATTTTTAACTTAGATCTAAATCTAAATTGGAATTCTAAAGATATAGATCTATTTTAGATCATAATGAATACGTTTTAAGGCGATCAAAAATAAATGAAATCTAGTAATACTAGATCCAATACATGGACATAGATCTAGTAGATCGAAATGATATATATTTTAGAGTCATATGATATTATATTACATTAGATCTAAGTCTCTAGATATCTGACATTTTCTAGATTCGATCTAGAAATTTTGTGAGCGTGATTAGAGCTAAAAAAAAAATGCTGACCGGTAAAAATCGAGTGCTATATTCCTTCCATTGTTTAGAATCTTAGACAGTAGATTTAGAATAAAATTTAGATCTAGTAACTAGTAGATCTAGATTCTATCTAGAGCTACCAAAATAAAGCAGATACTGACATTTTTGTTTCAAAAAGCATTTGATTGTAAATCTAGACACTAGATCTAATAATACTTGTTATGTTTGTGATTTATAGAGGTAGTCTATAAGACTAGACTAGAATAGTCTAGATCTACATTCTAGAAATCTAAGAATAAATCTCTATTGAATAGATCTACTTATGACTTAAACTTTAAGGCATCGCTAAAAACAACAACAAACACATTTAAACCAAATAAATGTTGTTTTTATTTCTTTTCTCAGCAACAATTACAACAGATACAAAAACTTAGATTATTTGATATATATATATATATATATATAGTAAACAGAAAACACCATGCACCTGTGAGTTTTTAAAAGCCAATTATAAATATTAGGGCTAGAATCTAGACCTCTAATTCTAATGCCTAGATCTAGAAATGAACTAGAGAGAGATCTATTTATATCTTGATAATATTTCATTTAATATTAGATCTTTTCTAGTCTAAAATACATCTATACCCTTTATCTAAAATTGATATTGATATAAATAGTATGTAAAAAAATGAAGATAAAAAAAAGTGACTTTATGGTAGGGTGGGCCGAAGAGGGGGCTTATTTATTAGTTATAAATACATTTTAAAGTTGTTTGTTTGTTTTTTCAAATGTTCTATAAATATACTTAACTTTGTGACACAGTTTTATGTTAATAATATTGTGAATTTGTGAAATTCATGGAATATTGGACATATTTTCTGTGAATGGTGGATTTTTCATTATTAGGGGTAAGTGTGTTTGATCTAATTTTTCTATGTTAAATACTTGTCTGATGATAATGAATTTACTTTTTTTGGATTCCTCTGTTCTTGGGCATTAAATTTGATACATATTATGTCAAAACTGATAATGGTTTTGTTATTCATGATGATGATAAAGTATAATTTGCAATTTTTTTTTTTACGGAGGGGGTGGGGTCTGGGGGGGCTCAATTAACAGGCATAAATGTCTTAAAACACTTATTTATATATTTTTTTCAAATGTTCTATAAATATACTTTACTTTGTGATACATTTTTCTATTAATAATATTGTGAATTTGTGAAATTCATGGATTGTTGGACATATCTTCTGTGAGTGATGGATTTTTCATTATTAGGGGTAAGTGTGTTTGACCTCATTTTTTCAAGTTAAATAATTGTCTGTTGCTTCTGATTTTATTTTTATTGAATTCCTCTATTCTTGGGCAATAAATTTGATATATAATATGTCAATAAAAGCCAATTTGAAATTGGTCAAAAAAATGGTCCTAAAAGTAGAATGTTGAGAGCTCAATCTGTTTTCCGCCGTATTCTGTTTCTTTTGTTTTTCAACACCTACCCCTACATGAAGGACTTAATAAAACACACAAAAAAGTTTAAAATAGATATATATTATATCACAGGTTTAAAATTATCAAAATTATCAGTGGTAACATAATCGTTCATTTCTATTTAAAATTTCATTACATTAACATTTAGCGTTAAAAAGTTATAGCAGTTTAAATGTACAAGCTCCTCATTTCGCGGTCACAATTTTGTTTTTATTTTAAAAGGCTAATTTTCCAACACTAAAATGGTCATAACTTATGTTCTAATTAAATTCTACTTTAGCATAAATGAGGTATCACTGAACTCCATTCAAAAAGATCTATATATCTAAAGTTTCATTTAGATTCATTAAAGTTGAATATTTTATCAAAGTACCTATTAATGAGTAGCCTAATATTTATAAATAGATAATTTTAAAATACAAATAAATTCTCAATTCAAATCTTAAAGATACACAAAACTTCACTTAAATAATACTTCAATTACTGTAACTTCAATTAAGGTACAACTTAAAACTCATATCACTTCAACTAATAAAACTCTAACTGACTTTCCCCTAATTTATACCTTTCTTATAATCGTACATTCCAGAATCATGGAAACTTCTCCCCTAATTATTTTAGTAACTTTGACCTTCTAGAAGCTGACGTATGCTATTTTTTTTTTAAACTCTATATAAGATCTTTGATTGGATACCTAAAATAAACTTGTTTACGCTGGACATTAGCACTGGTTTGACCTCGCTTCTAGAACTTGGTCGAAATGGGTCACAGACTCGACTTGTGACACTAATATCTCCTAGATCTACAATCTAGATAATTAGATATCTTATAATCTATATATAATATGTATATTATAAAACTAGATCTAAATCTAGATATTAATTAATTATTATCTAGATCTACATATATTTTGTCTTATAATAATATATATATATATATATATATATAATATATATAGAGCTAGATACTATATTTACTAATATTAATATATATATATTAAAATTATAGTTTAATGTTTGTTAAATTAAAGATCTAGAATCTAGATTATTCTACTTTCTACTCTTAGTAACTCTAGACCCTAACTCTAGACTGAGACTCTAGATCTAGATCTAGATAGATCTACTGACAGTACTGATCTACTCAAATCTACTGATCTAGTAGATACTAGATTTATAACTAGATCTTCTAGTAGATACTAGAGTAGATCTTCTAGTAGATTTAAGATCTACTATCTAGATATAGACATATCTAATCTATTCTAGATCTAGATAATATTTATTAAATTATAATATAGAATAGTCAGTATTATGAGTATGAGTATAGAGTATAGACAGTATAGGGTAGTATAGGTCTAGTTATAGTCTGGATCTAGTATTAAGTAAAGTATAGACTTATAGATAGAGATATACTTATACACTGTGTCTGATACAGACTTTTACAGACACTTTACTTTTAGATTCTAGTTTTAATTTTAGAGCGCAGAGTGTCTAGTCAGTCTAGTGAGTCTACTCTAGTAGAAGTAGATAAGATATATAGTTGATAGATCTAGAATCTAGGAGGCTAGGTCTACTAGATCTAGTAGTACTACGATCTAGAATTATAGATCTAAAACTAAATCTAGTACTAGATCTAGAGTCTACATCTAGACGTAACTAGATCTAGACCTACTAGATCTAGAAATCTAGATAAAGTAGATATCGAAGTCGAAGACTAAGTCTAAGTCACAGTCATCACACTACTTTTATACTAGACCTAGATCTAGAGTCGTCGACGTAGAGTACAGTCTGTACAGTCAGTCAGTTTCAGTGACTCTTAAATTTTTCTGAGCAACTTTTACTTTTTTATTTAAATTACCTTGCTTTTTATTGGATTTTCCAACACTATTTAGTTTTCTAGACATCTCGATTATTCACAAATAATCCCTTGTATTTCTGCATGATAACACAGATCATAAATGATACTAATAAGCTAAATATATTGACATAAATAAGCTAAATATTTTGAATTGTATGGTATCCATATAAACACATTATAGGAACTTGTCCGCCATAATAGTTATCGTTGAAAACGAGAGGTCACGATATTTTAGAACCGGTAAAACTGTAAAAGATTGCCTATGTTTTAAATTTCAAGTCTCAACATGTTAATACCGTTTGAAAAGTCAAATGTAGGTAGATCTAGATAAATAGATCTAGACAGTGGCGTCAAAGAGGATTGTGGTGGCGACAGCCAAATAAAATTAAAAAAATGCACTTTTAAATAAATTGGCCCTTTTGAAAAAAACAAAACAAATGACATTATCAGCACTCAATAGCGAAAGGGAAGTTGATTCTTAAAAATTATGTTTAATAGGAAAAAGATACGTTCATCTTGGATGATGTTAGAAGACATTGATTAGGCCCTATGTTATTTATTTTTTGATTTGATAAGTAGTGTTAATTAAGTTCAAAAGGGGCATCATTATTATCTTATCTTATATAATACAGACGTTACTTCAAAAAAAAAAAGAAGATGATTACGTCCTACGCGTCATGCATTTAGTTATGCACATGGGCGTAGCCGTGACCCCCCCCCCCCGAAATGAATTCCACCTGCCTCGGGGGGGGGGGGGGGACGGAATTAAGTAACTTATTTTTGCTTTCATTTTGTTTATTTTAGGTGAGATTTTAATACTAAATCATCACTTACCACAGCACAGCTGAGGGGGTTTTGAGTTAAAAACCCTCTACCAGGGGGGTTTGAGTTTAACCCCCCCCCTACCAGGGGGTTAAAATTTTGAGATTTAAAAAACCCCTATCAGGGGGTTTTGAGATACAAATCCCTCTACCAGGGGATTTTGAGTTTAAAACCCCCTACCAGGTGCTTTGAGTTTAAAAACCCCTACAGGGGTTTTGAGTTGAAAACCCCCTACTAGGGGTTTTGCAGTGAAATCCCCCTCTTCTATAAACAAAACTAAAAAAATGCAAACGACAATTCCAAATTCCAAGAAAACAGTTAAGGAAGATTTTAACTTTAAAACCGCCTCCAAAAATTACGATAAACCCCCTCTCAATATAAAAAAAAAGCAAATTACACACTCACAATTCTATGAGCGTAGCCAAAGGGGTTTTGAGTTTAACCCCCCCCCCCTCCAGTTGGGGTTTGAAGCTAAAAAAAAAAATCAAATTACACACTATAAAATCTATGAGCGTAGCCAAAGGGTGTTTGAGTTTAAAACCCCCTGCCAGCGGGGTTTGAAGCTGAAAACTACCTCTTCTATATTAAAAAAAAAAAAAGCAAATTACGCACTCAAAATGCTATGAGCGTAGCCAAAGGGGGTTTTGAGTTTAAATCCCCCTCCTCCAGATGGCTTTTTCTTTAAAGTTTAAAACCCCTCCAGATGGTTTTGGTGTTTAAAATTCCCCTACAGAGCGTTTTGAGTTGGAAACCTCTCTCTTCAATATTATTTTAAAGCTTCAGTCACCAAATTCTATGATCGTAGCTAAATGGGGTTTTGAATTAAAAAAAAAAAAAAAAAAAAAACTCCAGAGATTTTTTTAGTTTAAAACGCCTCAACAGATGATTTTGACGATAAAACTTTCCTTTTCGATATAAAATGTAAAGCGAAATACAGGCATGTAATTCCAAGAGCGTAGCCAATAGAGGTTACAAATTTCTACCAGTGACTTGGGCTCTATTAATAAAGTGTGAATAGTCTTTTGCCAAAATTGAAAAACACTAAATGTGGCTCAACAAAGATGGCTAAGACAGATTTTAGGAGTCAGTTATAGAGACCGGGTTTAAATCAAATAAATCATATGCCGAACTGGGAGTTGAACCCTTAGTAAGGTTGCGACAGAGCGTCGCATGAGGTTTTGCAGGACATGTTCTCCGACAAAATGAATTACGCATAATAAGAGTTGTGGAAACAGCTTGCCGGAAAATGCGCCGAACGGCGCGAGAGGGTCAAAGCCAGTAAGAATAGCACATTAGATTTTTGAAATAGAACTTTTTAATAGCAAGATAATGCACTGTAGATACCTCAGAATATGCATTTTGTTGGCTTTCAATACCAGAAATAGTGCTCGGCGGCGCGCTGGGGGAGCGCTGCGAGCTCCCCCAGACCCCCTTGCTAGCAAGGGCGGGGAGTCTACAAGTTTTCCACTAATTCCATGAAGAAACTATTGTAGGGCACAATAAACGTCTTCCGAAAGGGTCAGAATGTAATAAAGATTAATTTTGTACACACCCGAAAAAAATCCTGGCTACGACCATGGTCATGCATATTAACCAATGTCTTAAATTCTGCCAAGTCACTGGTTTTCCTGGCTAGCTCAGGCAACCAATTCCATGCTCTAATAGCACTAAGGAAGAAGGAGTATTTGTACAAATTTGTCCTAGCATATGGGACGAGAAATGTGCCTTTATCTTTGTTTCTTTAGATCTACAAGAATTATTAAATTTTGTTTTTGTATTTGAAGATTATGGTTCAGTGTTTTATGTATAATTGCTACTTTACTTTTGAGTCTTCTGTCCTGAAGGCTTTCTCCAGGTCTCTGCTCCATAAAGTAGTATTGGTTTAACAATATTATTAAAGAGCCTGATCTTGGTGGTGGTGCTTATTTCCCTAGATCTCCAGGTGCTCTTCAGTTGATGGAAGGCTGCTCGAGCTTTACCAATTCGGGTTCTGACATCTGCATCTGTTCTTCCATGGTGGTCTAGGACACTGCCGAGATAGGGGAAGCTTTCCACCTCTTCCAGCGCCTCACCTTTGGATGCCTTTATCTTGAACACCTTGCTCTTCCCTCTGTTTATGGCAGTGGTCTTCAACGGGGGCGATATCGCCCCCTAGGGGGCGTTTTCGAGATTTTGGGGGGCGCTGAGAGCCAAAGGGGCGGTAGGGGGGCGCTGGGCACAAAATGGGGCGGTAAGGGGGCGCTGGGCATAAAGGTGGAATGAAGAAACTAAAGGTGCTCTAAAACAAAACAAATTAAAAAATTCTTCAACATTAAAGCTGGGAAACTAAATATACATAAATTATAGTTAACTTGCTTCTAATTTAAGAATAGAAACAGCGTTAGAAATTGAGTTCGGGAATCCCATTTTCTATTTTTAAATTCTAACTCTTTTGCTATGATCAGAGAGTATCTATTGTCCTTGGATCTCGCGCGTATAAACGTTTAAGATTTGATAAAGTAGGTAATACGCCTTTATCTACATATGTTCATATATTGATATGTAAATGTTAATTGCAAAAAACATTAAAGGTAACATTTAATAGAATAATTTAACTTTTAAAAAAAAAAAGGATTGATAAAATGTTGTTACGAAAACTCACTGGTATGTCATGTAATATTTCCTTGAGATTTAGTGAATTGCCACTAGAAAAAAAGTAAGTTCTTCTTTGATGGCATTTTCAGATGAGGTTATGAAACCATGTCGGCTTCACGAACATATAGCGATATCCAAAAATAATTTAAGAATATTCATGAACAATTATAAAAATCTAGAGTTAAAACAATATTAAAACAAAAAAAAAAACTGCAAAGCAGGCTATGTTTTAATGGCTTATTAGAAAAATGCATAGCTTTTTTAAAATACTTGTGATATTGTTGAAAAATTGATTAAAACTAAATTTATTTTAAAACATATGTAACACAAAAAGACTTTTTTACTGTTAGAGATGAAATATTTTTCAAAATTGTCTAGTTATGTAGCTTATGAGGACATACAGGAAACCATCAGCGGTCGGACGCTACAATGACTTCATAGGTAATATAGAATAAAGAACAAATCTATTCACTATTCACATTGTGAGTTATGATACACAAGAAAAGTTTAGCCCGCAATTTCATTTCTATTTGAATCTAATTATAAAACTGTAAATAAAATACAAACCCATGCCGAAAATAAGCGCAACTTTCAACAGTTTTGTGAAACAAATGATGAAAAAGGTGTAAGGTTGTAAAAAATTGTTGTACAAGGTAGGCATCTAACACAAATGAATGAAACGAACCTCCGACTGCTAGGAAAGAGATTGACTTTTATTTATAATATCATTTTCTCTTTTATCGAGATATTAAATCTATTTTAAAGAGTTTTACAATCTCACATCACTTGTTTATTGACAAATGAATTAGTGCCCAAGGACACCTATATCTATTCCATTTACATAACAATTCTATAAAGAAATTAAGATTCGCTTCTAAAATTAAATATATATATATATATATATAAATAACAATTATTAAATATCTGTTACCTACGTTCAAAGTTAGTTGCATGAAAAAATAGATTTACAAAACTATGTCTTCAGTAAAAAGAATCTAAACATAGGAGGCACACAGTGGCGTATCTAGGTTGGGGGGAGGGGGGAGGGGAAATTGAAAATCCCCCAAATTAGTGCTTTTTTTATTAATTAAATTAAATATTACGCGAAACAAAGTTAATAAATAAGCAAAGAAATAGACTGGATGTACCCACTAGAGGAGACCTTCGCCTTGCCTTGGCTAATTTAAAGCTTGAAATTTCTAATATTGTCAAACTGAAGGAGGCACAAGGTTACCATTAGCTTGATTTCATTTTGTAGTGAATTCAGCAATAGTAATTTTTTTATTAAAAAATAAAACTAAATTGACAATTAAACCTAAAAACAGTAGGCCCAAATATTCTTTGGATTTGAAAGAAAGTCTTTTACAATTAATTTTTGTGTGTAATCACTGCAAATTATTTGACATAATTTTTGCATAATGATAATATTGGCTGTTTTTGCCTTTCATTCCGAAGATTACGGCTGAGTCCAGTGTTTCACATAACTACGCAAACCAAACTGCAACCTACATATTTTCTCGAATTTTATGCAGACAAAGCCGTTATATGCGGGCTTTTCTTTGAGTATCAAATGTTTCTCCAGCAGTTTTTGTAAGAGCTCTCGAACTGTTTTTGTCAGAGGCTATCTGCTGCCAGGTACTTTCCTCTATGCCAGTGAGAGCAAAATGGCGCCTGAATAAATCTTTATAGCGCTCACGGGGGAGAGAGGCACCTCAAAGCTCGTCAGTCATAGGCCAAGGAGTTCACAACAATCGCCTTTGGCATGCGGTCGTCTTCCAAGCGGGATAACTGTTATTGACAGCATAAAAATTAATAAATAGATGATATTTTGTTCAAATTTGCTTTCTTGCGCTTCTTCATAACTGTTTTTCTTAGAGGGGGGCGGTGGCGGATTTTTTTAAAGAAAACATTGGAAAAGGGGGCGGCAGGCCAAAAAAGGTTGAAGACCACTGGTTTATGGTAAGACCCATTCTAGCTGAATTGTCAGCAACAACGCTTATCTTGTCCTGCATCTGCTGCTGTGTGTGAGAAAGAAGAGCCAAGTCATCTAAAAGTCAAGGTCGTCTAGCTGTTTCTACTGTATACTGCTTAGCTTCTGGTCTGTTGCTGTGGCTAGTAGAAACAAGTAAGGAGAGAGTAAACGGCCTTGTCTCACTCCTGTTTGGACTTCAAATGGGTCTGTCAGTTGTCTGCCATGCACTATCCTTCAAGTCATCCCCTCGTATGACTTCTTGATGATATTTTTAATTTTTTCAGGCACTCCATAGTGTCTCAAAAGTCTCCAGAAGGTCTGTCTGTCCCCGCTGTCAAATGCCTTCTCATAGTCTATAAAGCTGACGTAGGCATAATTTTGGAACAGTCCATGGAATGTAATGGAGTGGAAAGAATATACTTATCGGAGACATAAAAGCAGCAAGGTATTTTGGTATTTTGCTTAATGACCCATCGTACATAACACACACTGATAAAATGTTCAAATTTTAAAGATATGTTAAATCAGCGATGGGACCATTTTTAGAATTTTTTTAAAGGGGAAAAAGCTGATGAGATCAATTCTAACATCTCTAAATGTCCGAAAGGGATTTAATAATGTGTTGAGTTCAGGGTATGTTAACGCGCAGCAAAATATTTGTAATTCAAGGAAAAGAGATTCTCAAATCAAGCAAATCTGCCTACTGAAAACGAAATCGGAAATCGTAAAAGAATTTCGCCTTAATCAAGTAATTGATAAACTTGAAAGTCTGAAAACCAGAAAAGGAAACTTTTAATTCGTTGAATAATTTATTTCTTACTTTTTCTACCATTAGCTTGTATTCTCTTCATGGAATGAGGGTAGAGTGAACAATTTGGAAGCTGGAAGTATTAATTGATATTTCGAAAACGTTTCTAACCATTCTCCTAGAAATTAAACTGTTTATATATATTTCTTTGGAACGAAATAGCTATTTAGCCTCATGGTGAAAACAATAGGAGTTGAATAAACGAATTAAGGTACATTAACTATTTGTGCACCGTCAAATGTAAAATCGATAACAGCAAGTGTAAGCTCCAAGAATGTTTGGAACATAGACTTCTATATTATATCTAAACTGGAAACCGGAAATAAATTCTTATCCGCGATTGATCGATTCACAGACCTATACATATATAGACTTTTATGTACGTAAACTCTTTTTTCAGACTCTATGGGGAGTCGCCCCAATCAATCTTTTCTGTCTTAGAAAAGTAATGGTCTTTAGTTTTCAAAGTTTAGAAATAATGCAAAATCATATGTCGGATATTCACGCAAATATATGAAACAAAGTCATTTCCTGTTTGTTTCCTTTGAGATAATGTTTAAAAATTATCCATGTCCAGCCTAGTATATAGTATATAGAAGTCTATGGTTTGAAACTATGCAACTGTCAAATACTGGACTAGATCAATATTCTAGATTCATGATTGTTCAAAGCTCACTGGAAATAACCACCGAGAGCTTCATAGAGTATACATTGATTTATATAGGGCTGCAATTCTTTACCATAACGGTTGATGATTGGCATTTACAAGAGGGGAAAAGCTTTTGTTGCAATTTTTCTTCAAAAATAAATTCCTTTTCGTTATAACTTTGTGGGAGAAACAACAACAACACGATACTCAAGAGTAGCTTTGAATAACTTTATTTGTTTGGTACACATGACTTGGGATCATCTGTTGACGAGAAATGTCTAGAACTTCTTAGATCTTGGTGAAGGCTTAGTGGCTGTTCATTGGCTGTGACTATAGGCTGAAAGTGAAAAAAAAAGCATACAAATTATTAACATGCGTATTGTCGAATGCAGTATTAAATACATTTGATTGTCATTTCTTTTTACACATAAAATAATGTCCCGAGTACATAATTTCGTTTTGTTTTTTTTCTTTTTCCTCTAACCAAATTAAAATTATATTTTTTTTATACTTTGAAAAATTGTAACGGTCAAACTAGAGTTTTCCCAGAGTAGCCAAAAAGCTAGTATTTCTTTCTCAAAGATATACATAAACTGTCAAATTTCTAGGAAAATAGTGGGAGCCATTTACGACATCCGTATCCACCAACCCACCTAAATATATGAAAGCGGAATAAAGGAATTGTAAACATTTAGCTTTCCTTTAAATGTTGGCCTATATTTCTCAGAAACACGATTTGCAAAATATTATTTTAAATAGGTTTCTTGAAATTGTAATACGCCAATTAGAATCATTAGAGAAATTGTAAAAGGAATTCGGAGTAGTTTAGAAAATTAGTTTTTTCAAACGTTACGATCTATAGGGTAGTTGATGTAAAGGCCATCTGTTTCTGTAATTTACGGTGGCCGCCACAACGACTAACCGCATTTACTTTTCCTTAACAAATGTCAGTGGACTCAGTGGCCTCAATGAATTAAAAATCAACGAGATTCAAACCGGGGACCTCTCGGTTCGAAAGCCGATCGCTTAACCAATCTGACACCAAGCACGATAACCTCCCTTTGGAATAGACGCATAACATTTGAACTGTTATACAGAACTAAGTGAGGATGAGAATTTGATACAAGGAACGGTGCGACAAGAAAATATAAGAAAAACACTGCAAAAATACTTTAAAAAAAAAAGGAAAAAAGGCATTACCTCATTTATAGAACTTCTTGAGCGATTATTTTTCTCCTAATATATAATGGATATAATGCAAATACAATGCAGCGTTTTTTTTTTTACTAGACTGTATAATATTCCAATGATAGACCTTTAGATTTAGAAATTCACAATAAAAAGGTACCTGAACATTACTTTATTAAACACTATCCGGATATGACCCGCAGCCTGTGGGCATTAGTTTGGGTATTAGCCTTCTGATCTACTGGATTGAATTTAGATCTATTACAAACATGGAGAATGTTCCCTTATTATTTTTTTATTAATAAAATAAAAGTAGAATGTGAAAATGGGTTTACCCGTTTTAGCCAATATATATATATATGTCAGGTACCCGTTTAGAGCCTGGTGAACTCAGCGCCCAAAGATCCCAAAATTAAAAATCGCATTCTTCACCAGGATTCGAACCCGGGACCCCCGATTCGGTAGCCAAGCGCTTTACCGCTCAGCCACCCCGCCTCCTACGAGTTGAAAAGGGGTATTGTGAAAATACATTGCCTCCTTTATATAGCTATATTTAAATGTTCCCGGATTAACTGTGTATCGGAACCGATAAAAAGGAGGTTCTAAACATCAGTTTACTTGCACCGCATATGAAAGCTAATGATTAAGACGTCATAAGTAACCATACGTTTATTTTGTAATTTCACCTCTGTAATGCACATTTATCTAGTCTAGTGCAAATATCTTAACTCTCATTCTAAAGATGCTTACAACTTTATCTCCTTGCCTTCCAATTTGATCTTCCATTATCCCAGGCAATGATAAAGGTATACGTAAATTTAGCCCTCTAAAAATCGTGAGACAATCCTGTCGTTTAGAAAAACAAAAAATATCGTGACATGTTTCTTGAAAGTAAATATATATAAATGGATACAGATACTACGGACACATATTGGTAAGAATTGAGAGAAAACGGTCTTCGGCATTTATTATGGTTGGAGGAGTTAATCAAGCAGATATTAATTACTATAGAACAATAAATGTCACGAGTCTGGATTTTACTTGCTTCCAGATTCCTTTCAAGCTGCAGGAAAGTTCAGAGCCTTGATATTGGACGTGACGAAAGTCATTTCAAAAGGGTGTATGTGTTGGGAAGAAGGTTATCTACACAGCTCGAAGTGACATGGATGTTTATAGGAATCTGAAACACAGAGTTTCCATGTGGGTAAACTAGTTGTCCATTGCATTCTCCTTTATCATGTGTGTGGGACACTAGGGCCCCATTGTGTTATATTGCGAAAATATCGACCAGAAGCTTGTCCCTATACGTCATAAAGAAAATATGAAATAGCACCATTAAGCCATTGTTTATTTGTCTGCCAGTGGAGGGAGTACATTTAAGTTTTCGTTTCGCTTTCTGCGTCTGTATTCGGCATCACATTCCTTTACTTTTCAAATGTGCGTCCTGCGGCCTTTGTAAGAGTTCTCCAGATATTTCTTTCAAAAGCCATAGGCTGCCAGCTTATCTTCTCTATGCCAAAAGTAAGGGCAAAGTGACGCCTGCGTTGGTCTTTCGGTTGGGGAGGGTGCGCATTTATTATACCGTCCTCATTTAAGCTCTCAAAAAAAATCGATTTTAGCATGGTTGGGGACAGATTTCACAAAAATACTTTGGAATGGGAAATTAAACCTTTAAAATTTTTATAAGTCTACAAACAAACAAAAGTCAATAAACTCTACCAACGCAGATTGACATATAGGAACGACATTAAGATATTGTTAAGTATTTCTGAATCTTCTGGCTAGATGTACTAGTAGGCACACAAATAAAAACACTGTAAAGAACTTGACGACTAAACTTTCAGTTTCATATAACTTTAATGACTATTAACAATTTGTCACTGTAACATGTAGCGTAGAAGACTGTACAATATCTGTCAGTTTAAAGTTAGCTATACTTCGTTGCAATTAATCTCTTCACTTCGTTGCAATTCATCTCTTCTCAACTTGCCGTATTCCACAGAACAGACCAACGACACACTTCCCAGTGTCGCTCCAGGTCTCCCAAAGCTGAACCAAGTCGTACTCAAGTCTACCGAATCAGAGCCGTACACGTCTTACATCGACTGTATCGACTGTAACGGCTCAAGTCCACTGTAGTTCGCTGTATAGACTTTAACGACAGTAGTCCACTTCAGTTAACTCTACCCTAGTAACTTGCATCGAGTCGTACACATCTCTCTTCTACTGTCTCGCACAGTAGACAACAGTACCGACCACTCACTCACGACTGACTTTCACATTAACTCTCTGGCTTATATAGAGTCCCTAAACGATCCTCCAAAGTTGCACAAACACTGCTAGTAACCTCTGGAATAACACGTGAGGAACGTCACATCCTGTCTTTGTTTTTACATGTAGATTCCAGAGAACACCTGCTGCAGTGTCATCAAGCCGGGGTCACACGTACTGACCTCTATCTGTCACTGTTCATTAGTAACTGCCCCCTTCTTAGATCTGTTTGTCCCCTGGAACAACACGTGAGGACACGTCACATCCTGTCTTTGTTTATACGCGTAGATTCCAGAGAACACTGGCTGCTATGTCATCTCGCTGGGGTCACACGTTGACCTCTACTTGTCACTGTTCATTTGTAATAATATGTATCTTCTTATTATAAATCATTAAAGCATAATAATGTATGTCTCTATTTTTTTTACTATCGGGATCAAAATACCGAGTCTATGTAACCAGGTTAATGTTTACGATTAGACTTACTTCTGTGATGAAAGAGAAGTGGAAAGCTAGAAACAGAATACCAATGACACTGCAGCCGTCGATGAAGGCGAAAGTGAAGTAGACAAACACAACGCTACCGTCGTCTTCCAGTGTGATAGCCATGACGGCCACCATTCCCGTCAGCATCTGAGCAGGAATCAACAAGGTGGTAACACTCAAGTACTTTCTGTGAAGAGAACATGGGTGTCACGTAGCGTAGACAAGCTAAGTTTATTTTTAGTTATTTGCGAGGATCTCTATGGCAACAAGCCCCGGCAGCTGACCTGATTTCGTGGAAATGATTGTAATTAACGACCATAAAAGGCGAGAGGCGATGACGTAGTGGTGTGATAGGCGTGGCTTATTTGCAGACGCAGAGATAGAGACAAAGAAAAGTTAGTTGTAGAAAAAAAAATCTTCTAGAGTGAAGTTGTAGAAAGAATCTAGTCGAGTTAAGTTGTATTTTTTGATTTGTAGAACCAGTGCCATTATTATATCTAGTTTTAATTACGAGCCTCACTTGTGTAATTTTATTTAACATTGTGTATTTTATTCAAGTGATTCCTAGTTCCAGAATTAAAGCTTTGTATTTATTGTTGAAGGATCTTCTTTGTTAGATTGGAATCTCCGGCATGAAGATCTTGTTTGAGTGTTTAGTAATTGTTTACAATAGAAATCATCATTACATAGTTACTTCAAAAAAACGCATTGTCTCATCAACACAATATTTTAGTAACATCAACTTATCTTTACATCGAAACAAAATATCTTCACATCTAGCACTCCAATAGGAGTGATCTCTACAATGGGAAGCTAGCATGTAACGAGCAACCAATGTCTTTCACTTCGAGTTACCTTTTGAACATTCGTCTGTCATTCGCTCTCTATGGATTTTATGCCCTCGTGAATTGAACTTTTCAAAATGTAGTATGTTGTAAGTGTCGAAATATATTATTTAATGGAATTTGAAAATATTAGTGAAAAGAGTTTAGGTTTGCTTAGTTATTTACAGTAACACCGGATTAACGAACATTAAACTGTCTAATCCCTTTTCTCCTCCAGCTCAGCTCAGCTTTAGAGAAATCTTCCTTGTGTCACATGAATGAGTCGCCGTTAGGATGATTTGGTTTGTCCAGATCATGATCATCATCATCAAACTCCATTAGAGTGAGAGCTTGAGAGGCTCAAATCCTCTCTTGCAAAAGCCCTGGACAGAAACCCTGCTGTCTTGTGTAGTGCATAAATGTCGCCATACAGGTCGAGAATTTTGGGTTTCCCAGACCTGTCGAGACGGAGATCAGCAAGTCTGGGGCAGTCAAACAGAATATGAGGCACGGTTTCCTCAACATCCCCGCAGCGGGGGCACCGTGAATCAAAATTTGGCCATAGCCGCGAGAAATATGAGCCAACAGGACAGTGGCCTGTCCTGCACTGTGCTATAATAGCTTGCTCAGGCCTGGACAGCCTCCACCACGGGGAAGTGCGGTCAGGGCGCCTCATGCGCTCCCAGACTCCATGGGCTTTTTGGGACTTGTCCCAGCACTCAAACCACTTTTCCATTTCTGTTTTTTTGTATTATAACCAGGGCTTGATGAAAGCTTACAGCCTGATCAGTGGGTGGAATTCGCCCTCCCTGGTGGGCCAAAGAGTCTGCGATTGTGTTGCCAGTCACACCTACGTGACTCGGTACCCACTGCATTATTACAGGGGTGCCATAGCGTTGTTTGATGTTATGTGAAGCCATGATGACAGTGTTGATATTGGGGGGGGGGGCATGGTCCGGGGCTTTGCAAAGCCTGTAGTACAGATTTTGAGTCAGTGACCACAACAATCTGTGTTGCCCTCAAATTTCCCTCGCCGAGTTAAGAGTCAATGACTTTTAAGGCTTCACAGACTGCCATGGTATCCGCATCAAAACTGCAAACACTATCACATGGTCCAAAGATTTTGACTGTGTAAGAGCCAAGAAAGTCGATGTAGGCTCCATAGCCTGCTCTTCCAGAATCTATTGATTGCGACCCATCAGTGTATGCAAAAATAGCACTGGGCTTGAAGGTATTAATGGTCTCCAGAGCTAGGATTGGAAGGTCGTTAGATGAACGGCTTTGCTTAGTGGCATTAGGGTCTACTAATTTCAAGCGTTTGTCCAGATAGACCTTCATATTATTTGAAACATGGCCACTGCCTTTCCTATTCGGCATGATACGTCATGACGATGACGTTACAGAATTAGAGTAGTTGAAACCATACTTGTTGACAGAAGCAGACGGAGTAGATGGAGGTCTGGACCAAGACGAATACCAACAATTACCCACAACTCTTACAGAAACGTGTTTCTATGTCGTATCTGTCTATAGTGTAATCAGAAACTTTCAAACACTTTGTTTTGTCCTTTTAGCAGTAATTTATAATACTGATATCACCAGACCTGATATATAAGTTGACCAGACGTCCCAACATAGGCGTGATAGTTCCACTTTGGACTGTCTGTCACGCTTTCCACGCCAATGTGCTGCTGTCATAAAAAAGTTGATCAATGTCAAGCTTTTATTTTCAAATCGCACTCTATCTTTTGACTAATAACTTAGAAGTACCGCCTTGAGGCGTTTTCTTCTTGGTCCTTATAGTTCATGTTCGTTGCTATGTAAGTTCCTGTGTTAAAGGCATGGGTGGTGCCTTTGTTGCATCCTGCCTTCTTCTCGGAGACTGACGTCAGCACGTTTTCTTTCGACTTCTGACGTTGTGGGTTCAGCAAGTTTCTCTCTGATCTGTGAATCCATTCCAGCCTACAGTATTCCCAGGCTTGGCTTTCTTTTCTGTTCAAGTCGATGACAGGGTAAGAAATGTCGTAGACAAAACAAACATTGAAGGCAGAGTTCCCGTTTATAAAGAAGGAGAGGCTCCTATATAATGAACAAAGTAAAGAAACAGGTCAGTGATGCCCAGTTTGTTTAGGGTTCGCGGGTGTTTTGAGCCCACAATAAAGTGAAATAATTTACCCTGATGATACAATTCTTTGTACCACTAACCAGGCGGATAGCCATGAAGTCTTCAGTGGAGAGACTATTTAAATTATATCCTGCATTGAAAAGAAGTCTCCCACCACAATCAAAAGCTTCTTTGAAAACCCATGTACTGAATTGTGGCTGTATTTTTTTACACAGCATTGAAGCAATACTCCATACATAAGACCTGTTTATCAAGGGACAAAATGTTAGTGCTCTTGAAGTATCTTAAGCCATTGATCAATCAGTTCAGAAATGGACAAAAAGAAGCATGAAAACTTAAATAAAGGCTCCTCCTCAAAGGTTTTAAAAAAAGAAGTTTAAGAAAGCTTGCCACTATTTAACTGTTTGTGTGGGTTGGCCTACATAGTGTGTGAGTGTACACTCAGTATGGAGATGTATTGGAATAAAGTCTAAGTTGAAATCAAAGCAATACTGCTCGAACACACCCGTTCTTTGTTCGTTCCATGACCGGCATGTGTCACACTATCAATCCCTTAATATCTGGTCACCTTATCATATAATAAGATCGAACTCAGATAGTCAAAACAATGAATGAATTATTTTTTTTAATAAGAAAATGTATAACAAAAGAATCTGTGAACATTAAGTCAAGGAAAGGTAATCTCCAAATGCTTACTTGGTTGTTTCATTGTGCATACTTATTGTGTAGTCGTCAGATCTTTTGATGATGTAAATCCCATAGCTAAGCAATGCTATATTGATCTGTTAGTTGATAGACACTTTGGTTTTAAATATACATTTATATAATGTAGGCTAAGGATGTAGAAATAAATTAGTCATTATTAATTGCATACACACGTTTCCTTACAAATGATAAATATTAATATATATTATTGAACCTTTATAACTATATTCGATCACATGTTAAACTGTTGACGAATTTCAATATCAAATTATCGGTGGTTTAAGACTATGTATATTACGAACCATAATGACTGTTAATACCGTAGGCAGAAGAGATGAATAAATGACTGACTTCTCTATCCAGCACCTGTGGATTGAAAGTTAGCAAGATTGGTAATTAGAGATCTCTATCATATAAAGCAGAAAGTAAGGCGTATGTATGTATGTGCTGAATAAAATTTTCAATCCGATAGTTCTTGTTGCTCCTTCACAAAATTCGCTGATGATGCGGCTCTTCTTGCCCTGCTCTCAGAGAGCTCAGACGTAAATGAGTATTTCAAAGAATTAGAACACATTGAAGAATACTGTAAAGATAATTTTTTATTATTAAATGTAAAAAAAAACCAATGAAATGATAATCGATTTTCGCAGGGACAAGAAGGAAAATGATATTGTTTCTGTAGCTGGAGAGACTATTGAAATTGTGCAAACCTTTAAATACCTTGGTACTATCCTAGACAATAAACTAAATTTTACTGCAAATACTGATTATATCAGCAAAAAAGGGCAGCAAAGATTACGACTACTAAGAAAACTGTCCTCGTTTAATGTTAGCGAAAAGGCCTTGGCTATGTTTTATCACGCTCACATCTGCAATGTTTTCAGTTTCAATATCACTGCCTGGTATGGCAATCTGAGCATTAAAAATAGGAATAAACTTAATAGAATCCTCAATGCTGCTGGCAAAATCATTGGCAAAAAACAAACCCCATTTGGGAAGTTGTTTGAGACAAACATCTATAAAAAAAAGCTAACAATATCCTTGAAATAAAGAATCACCCTTTGTGTCAGGATTTTGTGATTTTACCATCACAAAAGAGATACAAGACACCGATAGCAAAGACAAACAGACACAAACACTCTTTTGTTCCCCTGGCAATCAAATCATTAAATAAGAACAATCTGGTATAAACTTTGTCACATGTAAATTATGAGTGAGTCTGGTGTGAATGTACACTTTGGTTTCTTATAGTTATAATGTTTTTTGTTTGGTAATGCACAAATTGTAAGACAAATTTCCTTACGGATAATATTATTATTATTATTATTAAACCGTTTGATCAATCTTGATAAAACTTGGCGTAAATATTCCTTAGATCATGACTGAGACCGTAGTGTATGTACTGTATTTACTGTATGTGTATTCTGAGTAGATTTATACATTTGCACAATCAGGATTTTTTTGTGTAGAAATGTGGAATTGGGTCGGGGTAAAATGTGTTTTGTTTCAATCTATCATTGATTAGTTACTAAGACTAAAATAATCGCAAATAGACGTTTAAGAACAATATATGCACCGTCTTCTAAGTCCTAATTGTTAGGATTATCATTAGAATTTTATTTGGGGGGGGGGGTAAAATGTTTCTTTTACTAAATCTATCATTCACTTGTATTAAGAGCAAATTAATCGTTCCTACAAAAGTTGGTCATCTGTATAAAGGAGGAATTTATTATTGTTTTTTTTTTAGTATTTTAATAATTATTTTCTTGTTTAATTATGATAACACATTTTGACCACCAAGTCATATCTCTAGCACATTCACTCAATGCTAATCACGTTTGGAACCAAACTGTGGTACAATCATGTGTCTCTTCTGTGCTCCGTCCTATGGAGTTACCTTTAATGTTATCGTTACATCTTCAGAGAGAGAGAGAGTGAAAGAGAGAAAAATAACAAAAAGTCTAGAACTAAATCTTGATTTCAAAGCGAAAGAATAAAATGAAGTTAACTTTAAATCCGAAACTGCTGTATAAAGAAGCACTTTCTTGTAATCCAAGTTAAGTTAATCCTAGAGTTACAAAAGGAATTAGAAGAGTGTTTACCAAACTGTGTTCTTCAAAACCCTAGTGTTCCGCGAGGCCTGAATAGGGAATAATTAACCAGTAAGCGGCTAGACCACCACATGAACTAATCTTTCTAAAAAAATAAGCTTAAGGGTTCTGCTAAATAGTCAGAAAGTGAGAAACACTGACATATTAGAATAACACTCCTTAAAAAAACTATACAATGTACAACATGGCAACAAGGGCGTTACTGTCGTCTGTTAGGAAGGAACAATGTCGTGTATTGCTTGTTTTATACTCAGTGGATTTTAACTACATTTGGTTAATCAATCAATAATTATGTATAAAAAATTTCGCTAAGATAAACTATAAATACAAAATGTACATATTATTTGCACAAATATGATCGAAATACGAGGTTGAAGAAATGTAGTTGCAGCTTGTACTACTTACACACTTTGAGCTGTGTATGAACCTTTGTAGGTAGCAGTCGCAGTGGCAACAACAAACAGTGGAAAACCTGTTCTATGGGTAAGCAAAGAATTCATGTTTTATTTCACTCAGCATTCGTTCTTTTGGGACTTCAACATTCTAGTAACGTGAAATTGTGTACTGTCGCTACTTGAACATTCTAGTTACATGAAATTGTGTACTGTCGCTACTTGAACATTCTAGTTACGTGAAATTATGTACTGTCGCTACTTGAACATTCTAGTTACGTGAAATTATGTACTGTCGCTACTTGAACATTCTAGTTACATGAAATTGTGTACTGTCGCTACTTGAACATTCTAGTTACGTGAAATTGTGTACTGTCGCTACTTGAACATTCTAGTTACGTGAAATTGTGTACTGTCGCTACTTGAACATTCTAGTTACGTGAAATTATGTACTGTCGCTACTTGAACATTCTAGTTACGTGAAATTGTGTACTGTCGCTACTTGAACATTCTAGTTACGTGAAATTATGTACTGTCGCTACTTGAACATTCTAGTTACGTGAAATTGTGTACTGTCGCTACTTGAGCATTCTAGTTACGTGAAATTGTGTACTGTCGCTACTTGAACATTCTAGTTACGTGAAATCGTGTACTGTCGCTACTTGAACATTCTAGTTACGTGACATTGTGTACTGTCGCTACTTGAACATTCTAGTTACGTGAAATTATGTACTGTCGCTACTTGAACATTCTAGTTACTGAAATTGTGTACTGTCGCTACTTGAACATTCTAGTTACATGAAATTGTGTACTGTCGCTACTTGAACATTCTAGTTACGTGAAATTGTGTACTGTCGCTACTTGAACATTCTAGTTACGTGAAATTGTGTACTGTCGCTACTTGAACATTCTAGTTACGTGAAATTGTGTACTGTCGCTACTTGAACATTCTAGTTACGTGAAATTATGTACTGTCGCTACTTGAACATTCTAGTTACGTGAAATTGTGTACTGTCGCTACTTGAACATTCTAGTTACGTGAAATTATGTACTGTCGCTACTTGAACATTCTAGTTACGTGAAATTATGTACTGTCGCTACTTGAACATTCTAGTTACGTGAAATTATGTACTGTCGCTACTTGAACATTCTAGTTATGTGAAATTATGTACTGTCGCTACTTGAACATTCTATTTACGTGAAATTGTGTACTGTCGCTACTTGAACATTCTAGTTACGTGAAATTGTGTACTGTCGCTACTTGAACATTCTAGTTACGTGAAATTGTGTACTGTCGCTACTTGAACATTCTAGTTACGTGAAATTATGTACTGTCGCTACTTGAACATTCTAGTTACGTGAAATTGTGTACTGTCGCTACTTGAACATTCTAGTTACGTGAAATTGTGTACTGTCGCTACTTGAACATTCTAGTTACGTGAAATTGTGTACTGTCGCTACTTGAACATTCTAGTTACGTGAAATTATGTACTGTCGCTACTTGAACATTCTAGTTACGTGAAATTATGTACTGTCGCTACTTGAACATTCTAGTTACGTGAAATTGTGTACTGTCGCTACTTGAACATTCTAGTTACGTGAAATTATGTACTGTCGCTACTTGAACATTCTAGTTACGTGAAATTATGTACTGTCGCTACTTGAACATTCTAGTTACATGAAATTATGTACTGTCGCTACTTGAACAATCTAGTTACGTGAAATTGTGTACTGTCGCTACTTGAACATTCTAGTTACGTGAAATTGTGTACTGTCGCTACTTGAACATTCTAGTTACGTGAAATTATGTACTGTCGCTACTTGAACATTCTAGTTACGTGAAATTGTGTACTGTCGCTACTTGAGCATTCTAGTTACGTGAAATTGTGTACTGTCGCTACTTGAACATTCTAGTTACGTGAAATTGTGTACTGTCGCTACTTGAACATTCTAGTTACATGAAATTGTGTACTGTCGCTACTTGAACATTCTAGTTACGTGAAATTGTGTACTGTCGCTACTTGAACATTCTAGTTACGTGAAATTATGTACTGTCGCTACTTGAACATTCTAGTTACGTGAAATTGTGTACTGTCGCTACTTGAACATTCTAGTTACGTGAAATTATGTACTGTCGCTACTTGAACATTCTAGTTACGTGAAATTATGTACTGTCGCTACTTGAACATTCTAGTTACGTGAAATTGTGTACTGTCGCTACTTGAACATTCTAGTTACGTGAAATTGTGTACTGTCGCTACTTGAACATTCTAGTTACGTGAAATTGTGTACTGTCGCTACTTGAACATTCTAGTTACGTGAAATTATGTACTGTCGCTACTTGAACATTCTAGTTACGTGAAATTGTGTACTGTCGCTACTTGAACATTCTAGTTACGTGAAATTGTGTACTGTCGCTACTTGAACATTCTAGTTACGTGAAATTGTGTACTGTCGCTACTTGAACATTCTAGTTACGTGAAATTGTGTACTGTCGCTACTTGAACATTCTAGTTACGTGAAATTGTGTACTGTCGCTACTTGAACATTCTAGTTACGTGAAATTGTGTACTGTCGCTACTTGAACATTCTAGTTACGTGAAATTATGTACTGTCGCTACTTGAACATTCTAGTTACGTGAAATTGTGTACTGTCGCTACTTGAACATTCTAGTTACGTGAAATTGTGTACTGTCGCTACTTGAACATTCTAGTTACGTGAAATTGTGTACTGTCGCTACTTGAACATTCTAGTTACGTGAAATTGTGTACTGTCGCTATTTGAACATTCTAGTTACGTGAAATTGTGTACTGTCGCTACTTGAACATTCTAGTTACGTGAAATTGTGTACTGTCGCTACTTGAACATTCTAGTTACGTGAAATTGTTTACTGTCGCTACTTGAACATTCTAGTTACGTGAAATTATGTACTGTCGCTACTTGAACATTCTAGTTACGTGAACTTATGTACTGTCGCTACTTGAACATTCTAGTTACGTGAACTTATGTACTGTCGCTACTTGAACATTCTAGTTAATTGGAATTCTGTACTGTGGCTACCTTAACATTCTAGTTATGTGGAATTGTGTACCTAACTATAACCCTAACCAAGTTACGTGGAATTCTGTACTGTGGCTACCTTAACATTCTAGTTATGTGGAATTGTGTACTGTAGTTTCTTGAATATTCTAGTTACGTGGACTTCTGTACTGTAGCTACCTAACATTCTAGTTATGTGGAATTGTGTACTGTAGCTACTTGAATATTCTAGTTACGTGGAATTCTGTACTGTAGCTACTAGCTATGTGGAATTGTGTACTGTAGCTATTTAAATATTCTAGTTACGTGGAGTTGTATACTGTAGCTGATTGAACATTCTAGTTACGTGGAGTTGTGTACTGTTGCTACTTACCCCAACACAAAATTGTGCTCACAATGTTGATAGACTGCATCCTGTAGGTGCAAAAAAAACTTGAAGCCAAAACGAGGGCCTCCACAAGCATCCACAGGTGCATAGATGTCAGGGAATAGTGCAGCAATACGGCCATGAAATAGCAACAGTACTGAGACAAAGATTACAATATATACAATATACACAATTCAAAAATCCCTAAACCCCATACATCACTAATTTTCACTCTTGAGATAAAAAATGGAATTTGCTATCTATATATATAATTCATTTTCTCGCTCAAGAGTTTGGATGGGAAGAAGAAGTAAAGGAAGATCACTCTTTTATTCTGCGGATAGAGTTATCCCACGAACTTTACGAGCCTTGCATGTAGCGAAGTCATTCAATCATGAAAATTTTATTTCCTACATAGATCACGCTCAATAGCAATAATAAATGCATATTCCAATCTATCTAAGAGAATTGTTGAACTAAAGTAATTCTTCATTTGAGGCGCGAGAAGCTCTTTCACCAGATTACACAATTAGGTCTAATGCATAATGTCATTTTTATTTATCGCCCGTAGGATTGGCGTTTTCCATATTGAATGACTCCCCAAAATCACAATTTTTGTCTATATGTTTCATGAGATTTGTAAGAGTTTTCAAAAGATGTGTAATAATTTCCGGAGATTTCCATGACTTTTTCATATATTTTGCAATTTCAGGATATTTTCAGGAGCTCCTGGTAAATCAAGCGGCCGCGAGAAATCTGTTATAAGTAATAAAATGGATTAATTTAATAATTTACACATAGAATTATGAAAGTGTGGGGCCCACTCCGGTCGGATAGGTTGCTGTGGCCTATAGCCGGCCCTGCAAAATAGTGGTGTATGGTATAGTCAAAAGTTTGTACACGTTATTTCTCGTACACCCAATCTCGGATCTATTTAAAATTTTTCACAATTATTTCTTGTACCTAACAAAACAAGAATCGATTTTAAAAAATATAACCATTTACTTAATTAATTATTATTAATTAATTATTTTGTTTGATATAAAAAAGGAACAAATCATACTTGACAGATGTGGTGGTATAATTGAATTAGTCCCCTTGAGGAGGCTTGAGCCTAGAGCTCGATTCAAGTCCTACAACTTTTGTTTTTAAAGTGATCACAGTAACATTTACAAGGATATTCATATCCCCCCCCCGCGCCCCCTTTCCAGCTGGTCCATACAAGTTATTGGATCATAGCGCATTGAGGAAGCTCAAAGCATGAAATTGTGCCAAACAAAAACAATTGGTAAAAATATTTCTAATCGAACATATTTATTATTGTTAGTCTAGATCTATTACACATTTTATTACATGACTGATCCAAACTAATTGATACGAGAACACATAACAATGGTGGCTTTGTTTTATGTTAAATTTATTTTTGAACTAAAAGGACCATTACCATTAAGGTATCCTAAGCGAATTTATTATGTCGTTTTGTTTCAATTATAAGTGTTGGGAGGTGCATGATGTGGTTTCTCAATATGATCCTTAAGAAATTATTGTCTGGACTTTTCCCTCTATTCATCTCTTAACAACTCTAAGATCGCATTGAAACAGTTCAGGAAAATATTTTCTTGTATAGGTTCCGGGTTCCTACTGCTGGGGGGGGGGGTTGTGATAGGATGCTGATTATCCTCAACTCTTAATGAACATCTAAATCATGTAAAACATTTTTTTTGCAATGTATTTTAATATATTTGATGCTGAACTTTGGGTGCATCTGAGTCCACCCAGCTCTAATGGGGACCTGACCTTAGTCGGGAAAAAGTAAATGGGGTTGGTTGTTGTGCTGGCCACATGACATCCTCGTTGACCGTAGCCCACAGAAACAGATGACCGTTACATCCTCTTATATATCGCAAGGTCTGAAAGGGGAACTTTACTTTTTTACTTTAAGGCCGGACATGAACTTGGACACTATAAACAAATAGATGGTAGTGTAGTATGCGTTCGGACAGTCGTAACGTGGTTCTTGATTCGAACCCTGCCATCCACCATCTATGCCGTCCAGTAGTAAGTTTTGACGTAATAATCTTCGCACCTAAAGGATCGTCCAAAACTTAAGTTAAGAAAGAGAAATGTAACCTAACCAAGGAAATACAAATGCTTTGCATCTTAACGTTTGGGGACCATTGTTATTAAGTTGAGAAGCAATGTAACCATGACAATGAAAACGCTAGAACTCACTGTGAATTCAGTCGCCCAATCGGAAACAAAGACCATGGTGATGACGAAAAACTGGGTCACCACAAGACAGGCAGCATATTGTCTGTGTATATAGGTTCTGTTGTTGGCTGATCTGTTCAATACACAGACAACTACATTGAAGGATTAGTACACATACAATTCTATAGCTTTAAAGAAACAATACAAGTGTAAAACAGATCAGGTTGTGCCAAAAAAAAAAATCTTAAACTCTTAGAAAATAAAACATCTTACTAATTGTATATTGATGTGTGATTCTTTTGTACGATGTGTAACAGCTATATAAAACTGAAAACCATTGTATTACAATACCAATCACGGTTATATTACATGGTGTTATAAACTTACATTACATGCGTCACAGATATGTGTGTGTTTCTTAGATCTACAGCTTTTTCACTTACTTTTGCATTTTACGAGTTTAAAAAAAGTATTTAAGCTTTCAGTTAATATAATATAGCTACGCCTACGAAAGGTATATCAGCCCAACATTTCACTCAACAATTTTAAAATCATAATGTAAACCCAATGACTTAACCAACTCAAAGAAATAGACGACTCGTAAAACGTAAAATTTGCAGACACGTAACACTGACTGTAGAAATGCTTCTCTGTAGATAACCGAACTGCCGTATAAACTCTATACTGCTGCACCAAGCTCTAAAAGCCTACCCCTTTCGTCATGGAATCAACCGTTCCGGACCAACTTCCTACTGGAATCCTTAGTACGGGACTGGATCTTCAATCATTTCCGGAAGCGCTGGCTTCCTGTTATCTGCGTTAGCCGATTACTTACACTATTACCCACCCCGCCCTCGACACAACATTAACAATGGTTTGTTCTCCATTATGACAGGTAGATAGGACCGGTAAACTAAAATACTACCGACAATGAATCTTGAATGTTTAAAAACTGTAAAGTCATATGTTGTTGTTTTTTGGGCGTCAGGACGGCTTCATACACTAGTCTGAGAGTATCTTATAGTGGACAACGCACACAATCTGCCGCTGGGTGTCACTTTCAATAAACAAAAAACTCATTGCAAGCAGTTTTCACTGTAGTTTTATAGGTTTACATGTCCTGGTGATTTGGTTCAGCTGGCCTTCATTTTATTCTTTTGGAGTTTTTTTTTGTTCATATTCTTTTGGTATCAGCGGAAACCTTTTGTTTAAGCCGCTTCGTAATTCTTGTACAAATGTTTGAACATTCCTGATGGCAATTTGTGACTTTGTAACTGTCCACTGTACAAAGATGAATGCTGCACACATGGATAAAGACATAAATGGGACTGAAGAGAATGAGTGCTACGATGAGTGCTACGATGAGTGCTACGATGAGTGCTACGATGCCAGGTGTGGCAGTAAAACTAGCAGGCGAAAGTAATAGCTTTAGTATTCAAATGATTGACTCTAAAATTACCACTAATTATCAAAGCCCTAAGAAAACATTAGTAACAGCCCAACAAAGAAACGGATGTATTTTCAAATGACTAACCGGAAATTTTTGAATAAATGAACCACAGTTAAATAGACCAGAAGTGATACAAAACTACTTCCATAAATCACACTTTTGTAGGCAATGTTGACCTGACGAAAGAAAAAAAAAACGTGTAAATATTAATTTGCTTTGTTACGGAGTGTCCCTCGTCCCTTTTGTCACCCCCTATTTTATCATTGATTTAATTCTTTGCTTTTAAATCATATGAATATGAAGATTGAGCAAATAATTATAGGTTACAAATTATTGACATAAACTTCTTTCCTGCTAAATTCTACTGTAAAGAGAATTAAAATTAAAAACATTCTATTAGAAGTCTTTTTTTTTATATACAAAAAAGACTTGAACTTGCAAATGGAGTCGACTGCTGCGTTTCTCCGTGTATTTCTACTCCGCGCCGTCCCACCCCTTCCCGTGCACCCATCGTCTTTGATGGCTTCAACATGGTCTTCCGTCTATTCCACCCCTCCCCTACTGGACCGGTCTTCACTTTGCTCCTCCCAATATTTCCAAGGGAATAATTTTCCCAAGCAATGAAACGCCAGAATAGATGAGTGTAGACAGTGACTTAAATTGAACGAATGCTCTTATCACTTGTGCAACAAAATCTCTGAAAACTTTGAAGATTATGGATAGTTACTTCATGAAACTCAATGCGGCGAGGTAGTCGAGTGATAAAACGTTTTGCCTTTTTAACCAATGTGTCACGAAATCTTCGTTAACTTTGTCATAGAAGAGCTTAACACCATCTTCCATTCTTCCCCATGGATCTCAAAGCCTGAAAGCGGAACTTTATATGTGTGTCGAGGTTTCGAAAGAGAATTTCTTTTGTGACATTTCTTTCCTACTGAGACATTTGAAGAAAATTCCTTACACTTAAAGTTGAACTCTTAAGGTTAAACATTCAAATCTATCGTTGTTTTACCTCTTTGTTGAACATAGTGAACACTTAATCTCATGAAGTATGTGAACACTTAATCTCATGAAGTATATAAACACTTAATCTCATGAAGCCTGTACGTCATATCATCATACAGATTTCTCTGAAAGTGTAAAGGAATGATTCATTGCAGGAAAAGACAGATTAAAACCATGTTTTACCTGAACATAACAAATTATAAACGTTAAGTGTTGGCTATGTGTAATAACATAAAGAGGATTGTCATTTTAAAAAACGAAATAGTACATCGGAGCAAGTGAGCAAGAATCTTTGGCAACAAAGAAAACAAGATTAGATCGTCTTAGCTTATGAAGGAGACGCATGTCTCTTAAATCTAATCATAAATCATCAATATTAAACCAAAACGTAGGCATGGTGGCTAAGTGTTAAATCGCTTGGCTTCTGAACCGAGAGGTGCCAGGTTCGAATCCTGGTGATGAATGGAATTTTTAATCTAATGGGTACCTGAAATTAGTTAGGTAAAACTAAAGGCGGTTGAAATCTGAAAGGAATTTTTGTTTTATAATTCAAATACTAAACAATTTATCTAGATCTTTAAATTATATATAGACCTGGGGCCTTTCTCCGAATCGGAAGATTAATGATGAGGACAACTATTTCATGTGGCTAAGCAGTCCCAGATGCAATCTACATATTTTGCTGCATCCCTTTTGAGCCCATACATAACTTTTGTCCGGCGTCGGTCGATTTAGGTCTACGTCTTTCATCGGCAGTGGGTTTTCTTTTGAACTCTAGAGTCTAGATCTAGATCTCGATTCTAAATAAGGCAGTCTTTTTTTTGTGAGCTTAACTGTGGTAGACGTAACAGAGATATCCCACAGAAACGCTTTTAAGACCAGCTTAGGCAACAACTTGCCTTAGCTGACATAGATTAGAATAGAAGAGAGCACCTGGCTGCATGTGGCCTCAGAACGAGACAGCTGGAGGTCACTCACAAAGACCGCGGGATACACATTTGAGAGGAAAAGAAGATCCGCAGCCGAGGACAGACGCAGACGGCGAAAAGAAAATCTTAATTGACCAACGGAGGACAATGGTTATGCTTGCAATGGATGTGGCAAAATATGTAGGTCACAGCTGGGACTGCGTAGCCACCGGAAATACTGCAATAGTCATTAATCTTCGGACTCACAGACAAGTCTTATTATTATTAAATAAGGATAGTATATTCTTTTTTTTTCCCGTGTTCTTCGATTATTTATCAATAAATGAAGCTACCAACTTTCAATCATAGTTGTACTTTCCGAGTTGTAGTCGTACTGAGTTCAATGACATGACTGTTGAAAATTCGACACAATGAAAATAAAAATGCAGCCCATGCTTTTGTTTCGGTTGTCAAAGGAGAAACTAGAAAGCCATTCCACAAAACCATTTTTTTAAAGAGAAGATCCGACACGAGGCTGCCCAGTGCTACACAAATAAGACTTCGGAAATTCCCGAGTTAAGGCATAGTCCTCCTAAAAGAAAAATGTCATTGGCATCACTAGCGGATCCAGAACTTTGGAGTGGGGGGGAGGGCGATTTTTTTCCAAGCCCTAACCCTAGTGCCCAGTAAACCCTAAACCATAAACGTGCGTACAGCATCAATATATATATATATATATAAGAATTTTTAAAAAGCAATGTTTCTCAACCTTGGCGAAAAAAAAACAAAACAGTCATGTTGAGGCCTTTCTCTTGCAAGCTTGGGGGTCTGGGGGAACGCTATATGCTTCTCAAGTGAGGCAGCCAAAATCGTTTTCTTGCATTCTTCACTGCAGAAACGCATTCTCCTGACATCTACAGCTCATTATTCATCAGTGGAGCCCCGAAGACAAAAGTGTTTTCTTGCATTCTTCACTGAAGAAACGCATTCTCTTGACCTAAATCTCCGTATTAAAAAAGGACCTTTTGAATAATGTTGTAAACTATTCTAATATGAATTTATAGGCCCTTAACACATTGGAAATAAAACCGATTTGTTCCTTGAAAAGATAAGATACCCACATATTTAGATTAAAGCTTTAAGGATCGCCGCCGAAGAAAAAAAATATTCGATAAATATTATTCAATATAATTCAAGCGTAAATTGTGAGTTATAGTCCCAAAGATATCAGATTGAGCAAAGGTTGGAAAAGACGACTAGGTAATAATTATTTTGGTTTAGAACTTATCTCAATCGTGACTCTTGTACTGAAATATTTCGTTTGAATTTTAACTTCTCCAAAGCAAAGTCTTTCTTAAAATAATTATGATAAATTCATGTGAAATTACATAAACTCTGGAAAGGGGAGAGGCGGTAGAGTGAAAACGATTAATCCGAGCTCCTTTTTATAATTTCTGCTAATGATTGCATTTGGCATTAAAGAATAGGGCTTCAATAGGGGTGGGGCGAGTTGATATAAGAATTTAATTTATAGCATATATAAATTATATCGGTGACAGATTTTTTTATTTTGTAACTTCTTAACTATGATACAAAAAGAAAAAGTATTTGTTTGTCCGATGGGGGGAAGGCGATTGCATGTATCGCCCCTCCCACCTGGTACAACCCTTTTTCATTTTATATTTAATAATCATAAAATTTAAATTAGAGTGTGGTGCGACATAATATACAATGGGTTCACATATCAATACGTAGTTTATATTATATAGATATTCAACTAATTGTGTTCACAAACTATGATTTCTCCATAAAAGTAGGACCGCCCCCCCCCCACTCAGAGGGCTATAAAATTTATATATTAATTCAACTAATTTTGTTCACAAACTATGCTTTGTCCATAAAAGTAGGACCGCCCCCTCCCCACTCAAAGGGTTTAGGTGGGAAGGGCAGTAGAGGTATTCCCCCTCCCCCCAATCGGTCAACAGGGGAACGACATAATATAAAGATCGGTTAAAATATCAATAACAAATTTTAATCATAGATATTTAATTGATTCTGTTAGCAAGCTGTGATTTCTACAAATAAATTGGACCGCCCCCCCCCCACTCAAAAGTTTATGGGGGGGGGGCCGAGTGATGACATCGCCCCCTCCCGACCCAACCAAATCGGCCAACATGCTAAAGAGGGGGGGGGCGAAATAAACTAAAAATATATTAAAAATAGAAATAATTAGTATATATTATTAACATAAGTAATAAATTCGTATACAAATTGTGTGAATTCTAATGTAAAATTCGTCCGACCCCCCCCCCAAGGGGAGGGGTCGGCCGAGTGGGGGGGGGGGGTGATCGCCCCTATCGCCCCCCCCCCTGGATCCGCCAGTGATTGGGATACAGGTCACAAACTCCCTTACGGGACATTGTGCCCTACTAAAGAAGATATGGAGCATTGCTAAGCGTATCTACACCTTCCATACCAGCATTTGCAAACACCTCGTTATTTGTCTAACCCTAATCCTAACGCAAGCCCTCGTGGATAAAGTCCTAAATGTCTTTTTCATTGTATTTTCTTTGTTTGTACATTCTCAAACCTTCAATAAGTCTGGATTACTTCCCAAAACAATCTTCTAGATCCATACTAAATTATTAAAAAGTGCACATTTCAAAAGAAACATCAGATACATCGATACTAAAGAAAAGTGTACTATGTTTGGAAAATTCCGAAAAGGCAGCAAAGATTTTGTTGGGTTCTTTTTGTCTACTTCCGTTTAACTAGTTGTACCTTTGTAGGAGAATACTTGTATCTAACACCAACATGCTGACTTAAGATTGTCATAGATCTTATATGCCAATGAATGTCAATGATAAAAGTAATATGTTTAATTTAGGAAATGAGAACATACGACAGATTTTTTGTGTTATTGGATTCATGACATCATTCGGTATTTGAATTCTTTCTTTTTAATTGCATCCTAAATTAGCTTTTTAAAATTAAATCAATTTCGAATTTATCCAATCTCGATTGCCCCATGTAGATTTAGATCTAGATGTAGATCTATATATAAACTAGATCACTGGCGGATCCAGGGGGGGGGGCGGTAGGGGCGATCGCCCCCCCCCCCACTCGGCCGACCCCCCCCCCTTCGGGGGGGGGGGCGGACGAATTATAGTATAGAATTCACACAATTTGTATGCGAATTTATTGCTTATGTTAATAATATATACTAATTATTTATATTTCAACCTATTTTTAGATTATTTCGCCCCCCCTTCTAGTATTTTGGCCGATTTGGTAGGGTCGGGAGGGGGCGATGGCATCAATCCGCCCCCTCCCCCATTATAAACTTTCGAGTGGGGGGGGCGGTCCTATTTATTTGTAGAAATCAAAGCTTGCTAACAGAACCAATTAAATATCTATATGATTAAAACTTGTTATTGGTATTTTAACCGGTCTTTATATAATTTCGTTCACCTGTTGGCCGATTGGAAGGGGAAGAGCGAATACCTCCACCGCCCTTCCCATCTAAACCCTTTGAGTGTGTGGGGGGGGGCGGTCCTACTTTTATGGAGAAATCATAGTATGTGAACAAAATTAGTCGAATATCTATATAATATAAACAGGTGGAAGTGCGATACATGCAATCCCCTTCCCCCCATCGGACAAATCAATTCTTTTTCTTTTTGTATTTTTATATATGCTATAAAGTAAATTCTTATATCGAGTCGCCCAACCCCTATTCTTTAATGCAAAATGCAATCAATAGCAGAAATTATAAAAAGGAGCGAGAATTAATCGTTTTCATTTTACCGCCCTTGCCCTTTCCAGACAGAGTTTGTGTAATTTGACATGAATTTATCATAACTATTTTAAGAAAGACTTTGCTTTGGAAAAGTTATAATTCAAACGAAATTTTTCAATATAACAGTCACGGTTGAGATGAGTTCAAAAGCCAGATAATCTTTTCCTAGTCGACTTTTTCTAACCTTTACTCTATCTCATATTTTTCTAGTTAAATAAATTTAGGACTATAACTCACAATGTATGCTAGAATTTTATTGAATATTATTAATCGAATTTTTTTTTTCGGCTGCGATCCTCAAAACCTTAATCTAAATATGTGGGGTATCTAATCTTTTCAAAGAACAAATCGGTTTTATTTCGAATGTATTAAGGGACTATAAATTCATATTAGAATATTTTTCTCATTATTCAAAATGCAAGAAACGCTTTTGGCGTCGGGGCTTCGCCCCGAACACCACTAATAAGTAATGAGCTGTAGATGTCAGGAGAAGGCGTTTCAGCCGTGAAAAATGCAAGAAAACGCTTTTGGCGCCGGGGCTTCGCCCCGAACCCCACTGATAAATAATGAGCTGTAAATGTCAGAAGAATGCGTTTCTGCAGAGAAAAATGCAAGAAAACGCTTTTAGCGTCGAGGCTTCGCCCCGAACCTCAATGATGAATAATAAGCTGTAGATGTCAGGAGAATGCGTTTCTGCAGTGAGAAATGCAAGAAAACGCTTTTGGCGTCGGGGCTTCGCCCCGAACCCCACTGATAAATAATGAGCTGTAGATGTCAGAAGAATGCGTTTCAGCAGAGAAAAATGCAAGAAAACGCTTTTGGGCGTCGGGGCTTCGCCCCGAACCCCACTGAAGAAGCTTACAGCGCTCTCCCAGACCCCCAAGCTTGCAAGAGAAAGACTGTTTTTTTTTTCTGTTTTTTTCGCCGAAGATTGAGAAACAGTCTTATTTTATTCTCATATATCGAATATATATATATATATATATATATATATATATATATATATATATATATATATATATATATATATATATATATATATGCTGTATGCACGTTTATGCATAGGGTTAGGGTTCACTGGGCGTTAGGGTTAGGGTTTGGAAAAAAATCGCCTTCCCCCCCACTCCAAAGTTCTGGATCCGCCAGTGAACTAGATCTAGATCCTGTAAATTAATTTTCTTTACTTATACTATTTAGTTCGATTTTGGCACGATTTATTTTTATAAAGATTATTATTATTATCATTATTATTAACACTAAGAACACACTAGCTGTTTATTTTTTATCTCAAGTTTTAGCTTATATGTTGAAAAATGATTGTCCTTGCATATTTCAACCATTTTTATTCACTCAAGACTTTACTGATAGAGTCTTCGTAATTGATAAGTAGGGCTGCTAGTGGAACATTTCTTCTACATTGGTGAAAATGCAAGCTTCATTCACCTGACCTCAAAGATCGTATTTATCGTATTGAATAAGTACAATCATCATCTTTTCTGTATGAAATTAGATGTAAGTTAATCACCACTTTACACAAAATACACTGCCAGTCAAAGCAACAAAATCTTCAGTCATTTTAAATTTGGCCCTATCTTTAGACAGGACTGCCAACTTCCAGAATTATCTCACATAAATAATGTGCCGAATTGGTTTCTATCAATTGTGTGTTTCTTATCATCCTGGCGGTCTCACCCTGCCCATTCATTCTTTCGTATTTTCTATCCATCGTGTAATGTGCCTCTCCTCATAGTTTTCCTCATGCAGAAGGTTTTTGTTGTTGTTGCTAACATTGAGACTTTGTTGACGTGGCTGTATTCCAAATACTGCATTTACTACTAGATGTAAATTCAAAATCATTTAGAGACTCGGTCACCATTCTATAGCCTTTTGATTTTATTTCAATAATTGACAAGTGGATCATTTGACAGCTCGGATGACTGCTGGGTTAACTGGTCTGTTGAATTAGCTTCTTGGGTGATTTCTGATACTTAAACTTCGGGTTCACATTCTGATTTGCCAGGTTTTTTTTTCATTGCTAAAAAAATTAGTATCGTAAATCAGATCAGAAAGGTCAAAAAAGGTCAATAAGAAGAGTCTTTTTTTTTTTATATAACGTCCTAATCGTTAGGCCTCATGATGCGCCCATAAAAATCCCAACAAAGGATTTATTTTCTATGATATCAAGAGGCATGTATTGGCCACACCTACATCGCGCACTCCTTTGTGCTGAAGTGAGAGGAGCCCCCATTTTGTGAGTACTGTGACTCTCGTCTCACCGTGGAACATATCTACATATTGACTGCCCCAGATACCAGGATTTTAGGGGAAAATTTTTTAGAGCGCACAACTTAAAAACACTGTTCGATAGTATCGACCCTGGGAAGGTACTGGGCTTTGTCCGGGAGGTGGGGTTGTCTTCGAAGATTTGATTTGTGAAATTGTGAACATATAATATTTACAAAAGATTTTTACTAAATTATTACATTTTCACTACCTTTACTATTTTAACTGTGAATAGACCTTGTTTTTAATGACTTAACTAAATAAAACTTAGCACTTGTGGTATGAAAGTAACCCTTTAGGGATTACGGGCACGACATGGCCTAAAGTGTGCCGATGTGCCAAAAAAACTCAAACTCAAAAACTCAAACCCCAAGAGGCATGTCAAACGCCTACATCAGAAGTAGAGAGAAGGAACCCAAGAAATGGAATTGAGATGCTACAGAAAGATTCAAAGTATCACTTACAAAGACCGCATCGCCAAATGAAGAGATTAGAAACAGGATTATTACAGCTATTAGATCTGAGATGACTTGATAACTGCTGCGCTGTCAAAAAACGCAAGCTTAAACTGTGTGCTATATCAGAGGTCTGCAACCTGCGGATCGCGAGCCACATGCGGCTCTTTGAATGTTAAGCTGCGGCTCTTTAGTTCCATACGCAAATATTATTTATTTTATTGAAGAAAAAAAAACTTTTACAAATTGTTCTGATTCGATTCTATCTCTCAGCCACTTGTACTCGCTTTTCAACACACCCCTCTTGAAATGTAACATATTTGAATGTGGAAGATATTCAATTTTCTTCTGCCTTATCACTTGATATAGATGAGTCTAACTACATAAAAGACAAGGTAAAAGTTGGCTTTTTTGTCAGATATGTCTTCCCAAGGTCCAAAAAAAGAACTTCTAGGATTGCTACCGCTCTCGTGACAAACCAGAGGAAAAGATACAGCTAATGGCGTGCGAAAATACATTGAAGACAATAAAATCGATATAAATAAATCGTTTCAATAGCAACTGATGGAGCCAGAAGTATGACAGGAAAAAATAAAGGGGCAACTAAGAAACTTTGGCGCAAAATTAAACCATGAAATTTTTACGTTTCACTGCATAGTATACAAGAAGTCCAAACATTTTCGGCCGAAATAGTTGAGGTCATGAATTTGTTAATCAAGATTTCTAACAGCATCTTGTTAAAAGCGCTCTACCATCGTCAGTTGAAAGAACTCTTAACGAAATGTTCGGAAGAAAAAAAAATTTCTTGTGGCTCTTTAGAAAGGTTGAAATTTTGTAAATTGTAATTTTTGGCTCTTCCGACTCAAAAGGTTGCCGACCCCTGTGCTATATCACAAGGTCCTCAGGGCTCAACAAGACCTTTATTCAGGGAACAGTACCAGGAAAAAGAAGAAGAGACGGACAGGGAAAGGATGAAAAGACATCATAAAATAATGGACATACCTGTCTTTAAAAGAAATTATATCAAAGTCAAAAGACAGGAATTGAGAAAGACGGTTCAAGAGACTAATGGAGAAATGACAGCGAAGGAAAGTGAAGATGTCTTTCCCGGTGATATGACCATAGGTCTATTTGCTTCTTCAGAAAGGAACCTATATCCTGAATAGAAATAATTTACTTTCTAGTTTTTTAAATTTGACTATTGTAGTCATTTTTTTTTTTGAAAAATCACTAATTTGGTTTCAGTTATATAAGACTAGTAATTAAATTATTTCTATAATTTAATTTTTATCACAAGTCTCCACAATGATAATTTTCTAAGATGAATTCCCGACGTGGATTCCCAACGTCACCTGTGAATTATTTCTTAAGTCATATTTTTTTACAAAACTTAGATCAACTCGCTTTGTCTGTCTGGTAAAAAGTTTGTACAAGTAATTTCTCCCACACCCAATCTTTGATAAGATGAAATGTTGCACAATTATTTCTAGTACATCACCAAAGAAACAGATGACCTTAACATCATCTGTCCGATAGGTCGAAAGGGGAACTTATTTTTACCTTTATTTCTCACAAAACGAAAATCGATAAATAAAAATTACCCGATTAGTTAATTAATTATTGTTAATTATTTTGTTTGATATTGAACAAGGGAAAAATCTTACTTGACAGATGTGGTGGTATGATTTGAATTAGTCTCCTTGAAGAGGCTTGAACCCTAAGTTGGAATTCAAGTCGCACAACTTTTTGTTTTATGCTTTTAAAAAGCGATCACGGTATCATTCACACAGATACCGCCTTCTTCATCCCCCTTACTCAACTGTCTAGACAAGTGACAGGATCATTGCGCATTGAGAAGGCCCAAAGCATGAAATTGCGATAAACAAAAACAATTGGTAAAAATATTTCTAATCACACAGGTTTGTTATTGTTTGTCTATACAAAATAAATTACACCACTGACAGAAACTAATTAATACAATATTACAATTTTTAATTTTTTCCCTAAGTGTTTCACCTGGCCGAATGCTATTGCAGTGTACATCAGGGACTAAAATTACTGACAAAATGGAGTGACGTGATACATATGAATGCCTTCCAGAGTCACAACTGTTCCTGGATGATTCACGTGAAAGATGCAGACGTTATTCATCTCAATTTTAGCTACCTGGATGTAGGGAGACAACAATTTCAGACTGAGAAAGACTGTATGGACTACATACAGGTCAATTTTGTATTTTAAAAAAATGATCAAAGGAGAAATCGATTTCTTATTTTTCTTCGATTTATTGGAATGTTACGTATTTGAGTTTTTCTTCCATTTCAGTGGTCCCCGATGGATGGGGGGAGGGGGAGTGCCCAGGTTGCAGTCACACTTCTGTAACGGTCCTTGCCTCCGCGTTATTTTATTGAACTTAATTTAGCCTGTCTATTTTATTTTGATGACCTAATGCATCCCTCGTTTAACCTTCGGTCATAGAAACAGTTGAGCTTTACATCATCTGTCGAAAGATCACAGGGTCTAAAAAGGGGTAAAGGAATATATATTTTTATTTTTATATGGTGATGCTTTCTATTTTTACAAAGTGTGCACAACTCTGGAAGGCTATTCGGGCAGTTTATTCACTACTCTATTCTCAAACTATTCAGACACATGTGGTACTGTATTTTCTGGGGTTTTGTTCACCTTTCTCTCTGTAACCTGGTATTTTTTTACAAACTCGGTTTCTAGAACTTTACTGTATGTGTGACAGGGTCTGTTTCCATATGACATAATCAGGTCCCGGGAAAGTGTTTCTGTGGAGTCCCCTACAATGTATTTTTGAAAGCTTGAATGCAAATCCATTTATTAATAATAATACTTATAACCATGCCATATTTTAGAAGAAGGAAATAGAATAAATGTACTTGGAAATTGTATTTTCCTTCTTTAAAAAAAATATTTATTATGCCTATTTTAGTATACTTTGAGTTTTTGGAAGATAAGGCCCTGGATTGATTTAATGGCATAAATCTGGAGTTGCTACAAGCGGACACTTCTTAACCAGGACAGTGTTGCCAACCATAAGACAGTTTTGTTCGTACAATTTTGAAACACATGTTGGAAAATAAACGTTTTGACCCTTCGGAATTCGGATTTTAAAATCCTTATTGTGGTACCCCCTCTTTTGTGGACCCATGGGCAGTAGCCCCGTGGGTCCTCCCTTAATCGAACGCTGGACATATTGCAAAGTTATCTAATCTAATAGTGGGCAGGAGAGCTGCAGGCCGTCTACCCTGTTTGTAAGATAGACATTAAGCTCTTTAAAATCGACACTTATAGTAGGGAGAAAAAAAAAAGGCAAAGGATAGGCCAACGTCATAAATCAGGAGTCCTGGATCGCAGAAGGTTAACACACCGTGTGATTGTCATAGAGAAGGCTCTTCGAACTCTAGGCGTGTAAGCCTGCTTGAGCAAACCGTTCTGTTTGGAAGAGGTCCAAGTCAATGTCTATGTAAAACATTGCTATTTCTGATATATCCGGCACTCCGGGCGCATGGACTAGAATGCATGGTCGAAGGCCGAGCACACCTTTAACCCCCGCCTTTTTCCTATGTTGTACCAAGCTAACAGTGCAGGATTCGCCCTTAGTGTAACCGTCCCTTGAGGAACGGCGCATGGATTAACGACAGGGACGTGGAAGCTCTCTTTCAACTCCGCCCTGTGTAATGGGTAAGCTACCGCATTCCCTTGGACACTCCCACAGGAGTTTTGTTTTGCTATTCATTTCGCCTAATCCCTTCCTCTAGCAGAAAAAGCCGCAGAGAATGGTGACTACAGTTGTTTAGCCTGTGAACTTTTGCTCGTTTGTTTTATATTTCGTCCCATGAGAAGTTGCAATGCCACAATATACGTATTGATGATATGCGTCATGAGAAGTTGCAATGCCACAATATACGTATTAATGATATGCGTCATGAGAAGTTGCAATGCCACAATATACGTATTGATGATATGCGTCATGAGAAGTTGCAATGCCACAATATACGTATTGATGATATGCGTCATGAGAAGTTGCAATGCCACAATATACGTATTAATGATATGCGTAGATTTTAAAATTTAAAAGTATGACGAATGCGTACATCTAGGTTGAAGACCCGTATAACAAGACAGCCTTCTTGTGTGCCGACTTACATGAACTGGAAATCAAACAACTGCACTTAAAACAGCCTGTCCTCCTGCGCTTTCACTCCAACAGCAAATGGGCCGCCAAAAGATTTTTAGTCACATACAAAGGTGAGACAGCTCATGTTTTTGTGTGTATGTGTGTGTGTGTTACTATGGCCGACGAGTGTGTCATGTGGCCAACACAACGACCAATACTTGCTTAGAAATCCATCTGAATCATAGACGAGGATAATTAAATCTTAGGTAAAGATGCCAAAACAATGTCGAAGGATTCGAATCTCAGTGAAGACTGGGATTTTTAATTCCAACCCTAATGTTTACCTGACATTATTTGAGGAAAGTAAAGGCAGCTGGTTGTTGTGCTGACCACGTGACACCCTCGTGTATCATAGAAACAGACGACCTTTACATGAAAGAAGAACTACTATTCTAAGACATCCTTTTATGGGGTTACTGGAGTGCGAAATTTATTTTTTTATTTTTGCTTTAACTTAATAACGTTTGTTATATTATATCATATGACAACTCAATAAAAAAATATATATTGAATGTTGTCTAATGTTTCCGGGTTGCCATGGTAATGGCGGCCATCTTGAAAATAAACAAAATTAGTTCATATAGGAAAATTCTAAAAGTTTTCAAAATAGATAAATTTCAAAGCTAAAAATACTTACACCTTAAAGTATAAAGGTGGCTGGAAGGAGCTTGCTAGATTTTATACATTTTCCCTTAGTATTGTGCATTTTATGATTTTTAAAAAAAGGGTGATTTTTTTTTCCTGTAAAATGCATCCACATTTTTTTCCCAAAAGATCATATATTAAAAACTTCTTCAGCTAAAGTCATTAAAACTAACTGATTCTCTGTATTATTTATCTCTGAATATGTGTACCAAATTTGACACATTTATCTCTATTAGTTCTAGAGATTTTAGAAATATGTTACAGGGGGGGTCACAAAAAATGCATTCACTCAAAAACAGTGAATTTGTATTAAAAAAAATATGGGAAATAGTGTTCACCATGCATCATTAAAATGCTTTTTTTTCAATAAAAAATGCTATTTTTTAGAAAATGTTTGGTGCCAGTTTATAAAATACATGTCCACCTATTTAATTACACCAAAATTGAAAAATCGATTTTTTTACCCAAAATCGACTCCAGTAACCCCTTATGTGAAGTCGCGACTTTTTGAACCACGCCCCTTTCTTCTATAAAGGTGGGAGGCTTAGCCCCACGAGGGAATCCTCAGTATATTTTTTTTCACGTTCTTCCAGTTTTCATTCCGATTGAAAAGGCTCAGTTAACCCACTGCCTTCTTAGAGAGATTGTACATGTATATGAACTATCAAGCTTGAAATGCTTGTGATTCTTTTTAAATTTTTTTTTTCATTTCTCACAGGTTCTTTGAAACGTATCCAACGTCAAGGTTAGTAAACACACTTTAAAACGAGCAAAATATAAAAAAAAAAACTTAAAAAAAAAACAAAGCTTATATTAAGTGTAATTGTATGAATTATTTTCAATCAATCATATAATTAATCTATAATAGATCAAGACTAACAATGATACATTTGTGCGATTGGAAATATTTTTACCACCTGTTTTTGTTAAATGCAATTTCATGCTTTTAGCTGGTCAGTGAGCTATCGCTTGTGTGGACAAATGGGGGAGAATTTATCTAGAGAAGATTTCCATGCTGGCTTTTCAAAAGCAATTTAAAAAAAAAAAAGCAGCTTGCATTGAATTCAAACTCAAGTGCTCAGTCTTCCTTGATGGAAGTCCGATACACTAGCAGCTGAGCTAGAAGTGTGCTTATAAAAATCGAAGCCAATATTTAAATTAAAGGGAAATTAGATTTCTCTAGATCTAGATCTATCTCTAACTCAAGATCTAATATAAAGATGATAGATCTACTTTGTACTTTAACACATGAACATACATAATGAAGTCTATTCATTTCATATTTTAATCAAATATATGTAGGCCTACAAGCAAATGTTTTTATTTGAAAATGGATTTAAGTCGAATAGCTAATTTGATATCTCCATTCATACTATTCTTACATTCACGCAATCTGCATTCGCTTTACTTATAAAATTATTATTTCGTTTAATTGTTTACAAAGCACTCTGAGTGACTATATCGAAAGTGATACACGGGCCGCGGGTAACATATGGCTAGTGTACAATAAAATAAACTAAATACGACTAATTGATAAAATAATGCTCATTCTTTATTAACTCTTTCTCTCCTAACTGACGATACCAGTGTTGATTCCACCAGAATGTGGTAAATTATTATGGAGAGAAAGAGTTAATTCACATGTTGTTAGGGACAATGAATGATTGTGCAAAGTTTCAACTTGATCCTAGAATAGGAAGTGGGAGAAATTAAGATTCCTTCCAGGCAGGCAGATAGAGTGAGTGTATATTTTTTTCAAAATAGGATTTAATAGGTATTGGCTCTAGTGATACATGCTAAGAAAGTTTGCCTAGTTTACTCAAAGGCCCTAGAGACCAATTACCCAAGGGTACTCATCAAAAACTCCGGTCCAGTTTTCTCCACTAAACTAATTCCAACCCCTCACAAAACTGTCCTTGTCTTGCAACCAAATCAAAACATTCAGTTCACATCATCATCGTCTTACCTTGGAGTTCCTCAGGGAACATAGGGCATTAGTAAAAACACGCCACTCTCCACGGTCTCCTCTTGCTAGTCTTTTAAATGGCTTTTCCAGCTCTTTCAAGTCCTCTCGGCTTCATCTAGTTGTTCTCCATGTTTCAGAACCATGCAATAGGATTGTCTTGACATTAGAGTAAAAGTTTCTTATTTAAGTCTTGTTAGAGATGTGGAGAGATTTCCAGGTTGCTTTTAGCTATGTAATTGTCTTGCGCGCTAGAGTTATACGAATTTTAATATCTTCATCTGTTCTACCTCGTACGCTGACTACACTCTTCGTCCAGATGGCAGTATTGACAATGCGAGGCTAAGTACGCTCCGACTGGCTAGTGCCCTGTTCTGAACTTGGCACTCGTTATTTGTTCTTTCTTATCTAACTGCCACAATTGTCCGATTTGGTGGGTTCCTGCAAATTCCATACTTAGCTGCCTGTGCTTCCATTTTCCGATTCCGGAGCCACATTTCTCTCATCCATTCGCAGACGATCGCTAGACTTCTTTTAGGGGCTGATAGGATTAGGGTTGTCAACCTCTTTTAGGGGCTGAGAAGATTGGGGTTGTCCACTTCTTTTAGGAACTGATTAGATTGGGATTGTCGACTTCTTTTAGGGGCTGATAGAATTAGGGCTGTCGGCAGTTTTTAGTTCACAAAATTCTGATATATATCCTGAGAATAGATAAGCCTGCCTATTTACCTGAATTGCAAAAAGCGGACCCGTTTGGTGTGTGTGTGTGTGGGTGGGTGACTATGAGTTTGTGTGAAAATCAAAACTTTTTTTCTTATATTTAATCTTGTCTTTAAGTACATCTAGTGTTAACCACATATATATATATATATATATATATATATATATATTATATATATATTTAGAGAGAGCATGTGCTTATATGATGAGACATTTCGTTGGTACAAAAGAAAATGTCAATATCTCATTTTTATCTTGAAACAGCTTGCTGTCTAAAGATAGACTCGAACATAACCTGGGAATCACCTTTTTCTCCTTCACAATGCAAATACGAAATAGGCTTAGAGAATCATTTTACAGTTCTGTATTTTAAAGACCCAAATGGCACTTTTCCCAGTTGTGGCGCCACGCCTTTTAAGGTAAATTTGAGTTTAAAGATTCTTTTTGTAAGCGGCCTCCCTCAAGAGGAAAAGCCGCATGTAGGTTTGTGTAGTCTGTCTGTCTGTGCTGCTGACACGTTTAGATCTAAGTAGAGCTACTGAAAATGTTCATCCTAGTCTGTAGTTTTTAAAGCGTAACTGCAACGTTCTGTCTTTCCAATGTGAACGTTTCTCCTTTGAAATTATCCTTCAATGAATTATGTAAGGCATATGTTCCCCTCACAAAGTAAATACATGTTGGTGGATATTAATAAGGAAAACAGATCATTTGTGTGTGTGTCGTTTAACATTTATACACACTATTTTGTTAATTACGAAAGAAAATGCTATACACACATACGGAAACACACGTAGAGGCCTAGAGGCAAGAAGCTGGCAGCAGATGGCCTCTGAAAAAGTTGGAGAGCTCTCACAAAAGCTGCGGACAAAATACTTGAGACTGGAAGGAAAGCCATTATTGAAGACAGGAGCAGAAGACGGAAAGAAAACTTAAGTATACCTCCAGCGGACAACGGCTTTGTCTGCATGAAATGGAGGAAAATATGCAGGTCGCAACTGGGTCTGAGTAGTCATGTGAAACATTGCACCCTTCCCTAATCTTCGGAATCGATTCCAACAAAAGGAAAAGCTAAGCTACAAATGCAACATTTCATGAGTGTAGCCACAAGGGGGTTTATGGTTACTCTTCCCTCTTACTCTTATTAATCTCTCTTAATAGCTGGGCTCCATTATTAAAGTGCAGTGAATAGCAAAGTTGGTTTTTGACTAGCAGGATAATGCACTGTAGAAACATCAGTTTATGCATTTTTTTAAAAGTTTTAAATATATATATTTAATATATATATATATATATAACTTAGAAAGATACTCTAGCTAACCATATAGAATGTCTTTTAGTTCATATTTACACTGTATTATATTCACTGTTTTTTTTTTCCACACTCCACGTTGAAAAATTACAACAAAAATTATCAGTTTTTGAAATCTATTTTACGATTTGTTTTTAAATTGCTGTTGTCTTTTTATAGCACAATATCCCCACAAATATACAGTTGTACTTAATGTGCAGTATTTTACTTTTTACACTCGTGCATAATGTTCTGGAACTATAAAATTATATTTCTAGTTGTTACCCCTATGACGGCTGTCAAAGTACAGTCAGTCAACATTGACCAGTGATTATACTTCTTTAGTTTCCACACAAAAAAAAAAGCTCGATCACTGAATGAGATAATATATGTTCCGCAAGTTAAATGTGTTGAGCATCACCAGAGAATGCTGACCATGTCCTTCAATGGTGCATACTAAATCAAGAGACCCGAACAAAACTCTGGCCCCAAAACCCTCCAAAGACTATTCGGAGATCTGCCTGATCTGGAAACCATTGCGCGGTTCATCTCAGATATAGGATTACTGATCTGAACCCTCCAACATGTAAAATGAGAACAAAGAAGAAGAACAGATGTATGTGTACAACATAAACACATTACATATAGAAGCTTCAGTGGGTACGAGCAATAATGCTGTAAACGTAAACATAGAGTTGAAGCTAGGTGCTGAAACAAATGTGATACATACATGTATTAAACATAAACACAGACAGCCGAATTTTACAGCATTGTTGTCCACTTGTCTTTGTGAGGGATACACAATTAGATAGAGCCATCTTTTGTCTAATACATGCCTAACGGCTGTCTGTGTCGGCTCTATCGAAGTCGTTAGTGAACGGATGCTACGAGGGTGAGGGAGGGGCCAGCTGGGGTTGTGACCTTTGACCACTGGGGTGGTAATTGCATACGGGCGAAATGACTCTGGATCAGAAGAATGTTTTTTTGGACATTCCGATGGTCTAGAGGTTAGTTTCGCTTGGTGCGTTATCACTAGGCTGCGTTATCACTAGGCGGTGGTGTCGAATCCTGAGTCACAGGTTCGAGCCTCGGCCGGCGCATGCCCTTATTTTCTAAGCATTTTAATTCACTACTTTCTCTCTTAAAAACTTGGTCCCCTGGTGCTGTTATTCATTTATGTTTAATATATGTATGTATCATTTGTTTCAGCACCTAGCTTCAACTCTATATTTACCTTGAAAAGATTTAATATGCACTTACATTTCATATGCAAACAACCAATCTCAATTAATATCGTAAAAGATAAAAAGAAATCTGTTTTCCACTCTTCATTAGAAATATTGGTAACAAAGCCACAGTCAATGTCCTTCAAGTAACATAACAATTCCTTCCTTGAGATTTTATATTGTTCTCATTTGCCTTGCCCATGATAAGATAGCGGATGCATTAGATTATTTTGTTCATAAATCGGAACTACCTGTGGTGAATATCCCTAGCTCTAGTAACTTCAATTGCTGTTGTGGAATGTCCACAGTATTGTTGAAATTTTATGCAACTTTGTGCAAAGTTTCCTGTTTAGAGTCTATGGCTGGGATATTTAAAAAAAAAACATTTAAAAAAATGTTTTTCTCAGTCAAAGATCGAGCTCCATCAGTTGTTACACTTTCCATCTTGTTCCAAGCCTACCCAACACTCAGAGATTGTGTCTTGAATAGAGTGTATTGATGTATAGCCAATAAGCATAATCTTCGTTTACTTAAAACTTGTTATAATGAGACAGTTTCAATAATTTATATAGATATTATTTTTAATATTTGCATTTTTATATGTATGTACTGTTGGAACACCTGATTTCTGTAGGTGTCGGCGGGCTGCATAAAACACTTCGGCGGGCTGCATGTGACCCGCGGTCCGTAATTTACCCACCCCTGGCTAATATATTGTTTTCATTGTTTCTATGAAATCGCTCTTCTGAATTTTAATTTCATTTCCTTGTCTTGCCAGAAGGTCCAGAAATCCCAATGCTATGTATGTTTGAATATTTTATACACCGTTTTATGAATTTAGCCGCGTGTAAAAGAAGAGCTCAATTGTGCAAGCTTACTGAAAAGACTTCTTTCAATATTAAAGCATTAAAGTAAAAACAAAATACAAAGATAATGTACAGACCACGATCAGCTTCATCAAGGAGACATTGATTTCAATGTGTGTATGTTACTTGTCTTGCGACCATTAGGAAGCAAAGAGATCCTATACTGAAACTGAATCTCGTTATATATTTAGTATGACTATGGCTATGGGCTGGAGGAACTTTGTGACATCTCTGCAAAGCTTTTCGATACAGTGACAACCTTAATTGTCAACGAAACTGAGAATGTTGAGAACTGGAATTCACCTATTGAAATAGAAATCATTCGTAAGTAAATCTTTACATTTCTGTTGTCACCTAGGTGATCACGATCCTTAAAAGAAAAAAAAAAGAGGTTGGAAGGAATACAAAAAAAAAAGGAAAGAGCAAAACACAATCGATTCCTGAACTTTTGAAAGGGGGGGGGGGAGATTTTTTCACAAACCCCAACCCTAAAGACCAGTAAACCCTAACTCTATGTATAAACACAGACACACATAATATATATATATATATATATATATATATATATATATATATATATATATATATATATATATATATATTTATATATGTATATATTAAGACCTCCTTCAGACGGGAAGCGACTATGGATCATCATATGGAAATGAGATAAATGCCTTGGAATTAGCTGTGGTCGGAACGATGTCGCCCAAACATTAGTTCCCCCCTCTCTAAGCAGCTGATGTATCCAAAGGAACGGCAGTACTGATACAGTTTGGGGTTAGCGGCGTCGCAGGTTCTGCCAGGGTGTAGCACTGGGTGCTGCAAACTGCTTTTAGGGTCGCCAGCTCCTGATTTTTCCTCAGGATTGACTCCCGAAGTCATTCCCTTTGCCCCTTCTCTTGTTAGTGAGAACAGTTCCGCCGGACTCAATATCTGAGCCACACGTGAAGGCCAAGAGTTGAACTGGTTGTCAGAGGCTATTTGAGACGCATGTCATTAGGAAGCATTTTATAGGTAGTGGAATAATTACATCCATTACCACTTCCGGCAATGACAACATTGCGAACGATATATATATATAGGCTATATTTGTGTGTGTGTATAGGCCTATAATTAATCTTTATTACATTCTGACTCATCATTCTTTCGGAAGAAGTATATTATACAATAGAATAGGTTCTTCCTGGAGTTAGTGGAAAATTGTAGACTTCCCGCCCTTGCTAGCAATGGGTCTCCCCCAGCGCGAGGCGAAGCACTATTTCCGTATTAAAAACCCACAAAATGCATATTCTAAAGTATCTACAGTGCATTATTCTGCCATTAAAAAGTTTTATTTCAAAACCTGTGCTATTCTTACTGACTAGGATTCTCCCGCGCCGTTCGGCTCATTTGGCGGCAAGCTGTTTCCACAATAATCTGTCACTGACAATGTCTGAAGCCTCTTTCCACCTGCTCTGAGGACCTCTATGAAAGTGTGGTGTGAAGTTGTACTAGGATGATCCTGTTTACGATTATCTCCTAATGGCCTCTATGTCATTGCAACTCTTATTATGAGTAATTCACTTTGTTGGAATACATGTCCCGCAAACCTCATGCGACGCTCTGTCACAACCTAAGGGGTCGACTCCCAGTTCGGCATATGATTTCCTTGATTGAGACCCTATCTCTATAACTGACTCCTAAAATTCGTCTTAGCCATCTTTGTTGAGGCACATTTAGTCTTTTTTCATTTTCGGCAGATGACTATTCACTGCACTTTATTAATTTAGCCCAGCCACTGGTAGAAATTTGTAACCTCTCTTGGCTACGCTCTTGGAATTAGGTGACTGTAGTTTGCTTTAGATTTTATATTGAAAATGGAAGTTTTATCGTCAAAATCATTTCTTGAGGGGTCTTAAACTAAAAATCTCTGTAGTTTTTTATAAAACAAATTCATAACCCCCTTAGTTATGTTCATAGAATTTGGTGACTGTAGATTGCTTTAGAATCAAATTGAAGACAGCGGTTTTCAACCTCAAAACTCTCTGTCTGGGAGTATTAAACTAAAAACATCTGGAAGGGTTTTAACTAAAGAATCCATTTGGCTACGCTCATAGAATGTTGAGTGTGTAATTTGCTTTTTCATATTGAAGAGGTAATTTTTAGCTGCAAACCCCGCTGGAGGAGAGGGGGGGGGGTAAACTCAAATCACCCTTGGCTTGGTTACGCTCATATAATTTTGACTGCGTAATTCGCTTTTTTTATATTGAAGAGGTAGTTTTTTAGCTTCAAACCCCGCAGAAGGGGGATTTAAACTAAAGAATCCCTTTGGCTACGCTCATAGAATATTTAGGGTGTAATTTGTTTGTTTTTTATATTAAAGAGGTATATTTTAGCTTCAAATCCCGCTGAAAAGGGGGGGGGGAGGTTAAACTAAAGAATCCTTTTGGCTACGCTCATAGAATTTTGAGGTTTTAATTTGCTTTTTCTTTATATTGAAGAGGTATCTTTTACCTTCAAACCTCGCTGGAGGGGGTTTAAACTCAAAATCCCTTTGTGACGCTGATAGCATTTTGAGTGCGTTATTTGCATTTTTTATATATTGAAGAGTTTTCTTTAAGCTTCAAACCCCGCTAAAGGGGGTTTAAACTAAAGAATTTCTTCTGCTACGCTCATAGAAATTTGAGTGTGTAATTTGCTTTCTATATTGAAGAAGTAGTTTTTAGCTGCAAACCCCGCTTGAGGGGGGGGGGGTTAAACACTAAACTCCTCTTTGCTAGAATCTGGTGTCTAATGTATTGATAGTCTTATGTTGAAGAAGGTTTGTTATCGTAGATTTCGGAGGGGGTTTTAAAATCAAAATCTTCCTTAGCTATGCTCTTGGAATTTGGGAATTGTCGTTTGCATCATTTTTTTTTTGTTTTGTTTTATACAAGAGGGGGTTTTGACTGCAAAACCCCCTGGTAGGGGTTTTAAACTCAAAACACCCTTGGCTGCGCTGTAGTAATGATGGTTTAGTATTAAAATATAAAATAAAATAAGCAAAATCAAAGCAAAAAATCAGTCACTAAATATATATATATATATATATATATAAGTAAATATAAATACTTGTATCCCCTATCTTCCTCAACACTAAGAATTTATTTGTGGTATGAGCAGTTCTGGATACACCTACAGCAAACACAATCTATAGCTTAGAGCCCCCAAGCAAGCGGGAGTCTCCTAAATGGTTACAGGAATATTTTCAACCATTCTGAAGAAATAGCAATTACAAGTCGACCCATACTCCTTATGAATTCTAAATCCGGCTTTCGCGTCGCACTTTACGAATAACAGTAATGAATGAATGGAAATTTAGATACCGTTTATATTTTAGTAATGGATGAAGGAATTTATATTTACCAGATATGGATGAAGAGAAATTTATATCTCATTTTATAATAAGTGGAAAGTTTTCAATCACAAGGAAATTTCAATGTTAATATCCATATAGGTTTGAAAAAAATTGTTTATGCTTTATGCTTTTTCTAATAAATAATTGTATTTTTCTACTCCTGAATAGCTGATTGTCGATACCGTGTACATATCGATGTCACAGATTCTGTTCGACTTATTTATACACCTTTCTATCCAAACACTCCAACCAACCTGTTTAAATGTACATGGGATTTGTCCTGTTCACTGCCATTTATAAAGATCAAATTGGTCAACAGTACGAAATTTCCACAATGTACAAATTCGCCTTTGACGGTAAATTGTATCCATCTTGTCATTCATTAAATTGTATCCATCTTGTCATTCATTAAATTGTATTCATTTTGTCATTCAGTAAATTGTATCCATCTTGTGATTCAGTAAATTGTACCCATCTTGTAATTCAGTAAATTGTATCCATCTTGTCATTCAGTAAATTGTATCCATCATTTATTTAATAAATTGTTTCCTTTTTGTCATTCAGTAAATTGTATCCATCTTGTCATTCGGTAAATAGTATCCATCTTGTCATTCAGTAAACTGTATCCATCTTGTCATTCAGTAAATTGTATCAATCTTGTCATTCAGTAAATTGTATCCATCTAGTCATTCAGTAAATTGTATCCATCTTGTCATTCGGTAAATTGTATCCATCTTGTCATTCGGTAAATTGTATCCATCTTGTCATTCGGTAAATTGTATCCATCTTGTCATTTGGTGGATTTTATCCATCATGTCATTCAGTAAATTGTATCCATTTTTTCATTCAGTAAATTGTATCCATCTTGTCATTCAGTAAATTGTATCCACCTTGTCATTCGGTGAATTGTATCCATCTTGTCGTTCAGTAAATTGTATCCATCTTGTCATTCAGCGTTGTGGCTGATGTGTAAAGCGCTTTGGGTTTCAGGTTCGAATCCCGGTGAAGACTGAGATCTTGAATTTTTTAATTTTCAGAAATTTTCCACCAAACTCTTGTGTTAGTGGGGGAAAAGAAAAGGCTGTTGGTCTTTTGTGCTGACCACAAGACACCCTCGTTATCCCTGATGTTTACCCCATCAGCCATATAGATCGCAAGGTCTGATAGTGTCATTAAGACACCCTCGTTATCCCTGATGTTTATCCCATCAGCCATGTAGATCGCAAGGTCTGATAGTGTCATTAAGACACCCTCGTTATCCCTGATGTTTATCCCATCAGCCATATAGATCGCAAGTTCTGATAGTGTCATTAAGACACCCTCGTTATCCCTGATGTTTACCCCATCAACCATATAGATCGCAAGGTCTGATAGTGTCATTAAGACACCATCGTTATCCCTGATGTTTACCCTATCAGCCATATAGATCGCAATGTCTGATAGTGTCATTAAGACACCCTCGTTACCCCTGATGTTTACACCATCAGCTCTATAGCTCGCAATGTCTGATAGTGTAATTAAGACACCCTTGTTACCCCTGATGTTTACACCATCAGACATATAGATCGCAATGTCTGATAGTGTAATTAAGACACCCTTGTTACCCCTGATGTTTACACCATCAGACATATAGATCGCAAGGTCTGATAGTGTCATTAAGACACCTCGTTACCCCTGATGTTTACACCATCAGCCCTATAGATCGCAAGGTCTGAGAGTGTCATTAAGATACCCTCGTTACCCCTGATGTTTACACCATCAGCTCTATAGATCGCAAGGTCTGAAAGTGTCTCTAAGACACCCTCGTTACCCCTGATGTTTACACCATCTGACATATAGATCGCAAGGTCTGATAGTGTCATTAAGACACCTCGTTATCCCTGATGTTTACACCATCAGCCCTGTAGATCGCAAGGTCTGATAGTGTCATTAATTCTGCCCGTCTACCCCTCTTTCCAGTTCCTAGTATCCACAACGTAGAGTCCATTCCATCAAACATTCCACATGTACATGCTTCCATCAATGTCCCTTATTGTGTATACCCTCTTCCATACCACTTACCTACCCGTCCCTCTTCCATACCACTTACCTACCCGTCCCTCTTCCATACCACTTACCTACCCGTCCCTCTTCCATACCACTTACCTACCCGTCCCTCTTTTATACCACTTACCTACCCGTCCCTCTTCCATACCACTTACCTACCCGTCCCTCTTCCATACCACTTACCTACCCGTCCCTCTTCCATACCACTTACCTACCCGTCCCTCTTCCATACCACTTACCTACCCGTCCCTCTTCCATACCACTTACCTACCCGTCCCTCTTCCATACCACTTACCTACCCGTCCCTCTTCCATACCACTTACCTACGCGTCCCTCTTCCATACCACTTACCTACCCGTCCCTCTTCCATACCACTTACCTACCCGTACCTCTTCCATACCACTGACCTACCCGTCCCTCTTCCATACCACTGACCTACCCGTCCCTCTTCCATACCACTTACCTACCCGTCCCTCTTCCATACCACTGACCTACCCGTCCCTCTTCCATACCACTTACCTACCCGTCCCTCTTCCATACCACTTACCTACCCGTCCATCCATTCATCCTTCTAACTCAGTGTTTCCCAAACGTTTTCCTAAACTTGGCTTGTTTTTTTTTACAGAGATTAATTCACACGATGGCCTACTAGTTAATTATTCCAGTAGTTGGCCTCGCGGAACATTTAGAGGTTCTACAAAACACAGTTTGGGAAACATTGCTTGACTTCATTTATCCATACACTCAATCCTCTATCCATCATTAATTCTCTTTTTGTTTATTCATTTATTTATTCCTCTCACTCATCTATACATACAGTCTTCATTCACCCATCTATTCATTCATGCATCCTCATCATTATGTATTATGTTTACACCCATCCATATGTTTAATAAATCACCCATTGTTTTAAGCCACTCATTCATCAATGTATCTCAGGTATAAATCAACTTTTAAGAACAGTCCACTTAATCGGGAGGCGATCGTTCGGTCGTTATTATCGGGTGGTCTGATTTATCACGAATCGATACTGTGACCTAATTCTACCTCTTTCCAGAAACTGGGGTCAGTTCAAAGAACAAACACGTGATAATTATAATCATCCAATAAAAGGAAAGAGGTCAGGAAAAAAAGTCGCATACGTCAGTTGCTAGAAGGTTATAGTTAATAAAAATATTAAGAATAGAAGTTTCTAGGATTCAGGAAAATATGGTTTAAAAAGTATACATTGGGGGAAAGCAAGTTAGCCGGGGTCCTTGCATTGTAACTGTCCTGGCATTGTAATGAGTTCTTATACAGTTGCGGGTCCACTGTTTGAAGTTAAAGTTGTAACAAGTTTTTTCAGTAATAAGTTATATAAGTTGAAGTTGCATTAGTAGAAAAGTGGAATATTAACAAGGTATTTAGGTCTAGTTGATGTTAAATCAATACTCTAATGTATTGTTTGAATTATAAGTTTGAAGAAGTTAATCAAGACGAAACAAAAGTATTGAAAGCATAATAAATATTACATTATCAATAAATATTACATTATCAATAAATATTACATTATCAATAAATATTACATTATCAATAAATATTACATTATCAATAAATATTACATTATCAATAAATATTACATTATCAATAAATATTACATTATCAATAAATATTACATTATCAATAAATATTACAATATCAATAAATATTACATTATCAATAAATATTGGCACTAAAGAAACAGAAATCTTCACATGATTCACTGGATTAGACTGTATGATGGGATTTGTTTCGGTACTTCAGGTTGGTGTGCTGGTCCGATTAATTGCTGGTCCGATCAACCGACAGTATTCGTTCCATATGTAATTCATGCATATAATTCCTCAGTCTGCCCATCTTCTCATCTATACTTCCACCCCCGTAATAATCCATTTATTCTTTTACCATCAGGTTTCAGACGCGACCTCTCAATTGAACGAGAATCTATGTGCCCAAACAACTAGCGTGACTGCTTCTCAACCTCTTTACCTTACCTACCACTACACCTCAAAGGAGGACCCTGTGTGGGTGGGAACCATTGAGTTGTACCCTTCACAAACGTGTAAGTTTGCGTAAGCTGAACTAGTAGTTCCATGCAGTGGCGTACCGAGGTAGGGCGGGTATGGAGATACACAACTGGATCGAAGCTATTAGAGATCTCACAAAGTTTTAGAACACAAAGAGACGGTTACAAAGTTTTAGAAGGGAACTAAGGTGTTGCTTCCCTAGATACACAACTGGATCGATGCTATTAGAGATCTCACAAAGAGAAGGTTACGAAGTTTTAGAACACAAAGAGAAGGTTACAAAGTTTTAGAACACAAAGAGAAGGTTACAAAGTTTTAGAACACAAAGAGAAGGTTACAAAGTTTTAGAACACAAAGAGAAGGTTACAAAGTTTTAGAACACAAAGAGAAGGTTACAAAGTTTTAGAACACAAAGAGAATGATACAAAGTTTTAGAACACAAAGAGAAGGTTACAAAGTTTTAGTAGGGAACAAAGGTGTTGCTTCCCTAGATACACAACTGGATCGATGCTATTAGAGATCTCACAAAGAGAAGGTTACGAGGTTTTAGAACACAAAGAGAAGGTTACAAAGTTTTAGAACACAAAGAGAAGGTTACGAAGTTGTAGAACACAAAGAGAAGGTTACGACGTTGTAGAACACAAAGAGAAGGTTACGAAGTTGTAGAACACAAAAAGAAGATTACGAAGTTGTAGAACACAAAGAGAAGGTTACGACGTTTTAGAAAACAAAAAGAAGGTTACAAAGTTTTAGAATACTAAGAGCAAGTCATGAAGTTTTACGACATAATGAGATCATTTTAGTATGAAAAAGTCCAATAACTATTTGTTTAATCTGTTCAATAAGGACTTGTTGAATTTAGGAACTGGTTTCATTGTTCCCCCTAAACCCATAAGGAATTAATTATTTTTCTCCCCCCCCCCCAGCCATATATATATATATATAAGTGTGTTTCTGTGTGTGTGTACTTAATTAATCTTTATAACATTCTGACCCTTCATTCTTTCGGAAGTAGCTTAAATTGAAACACATTGAAGCTAGTATGCGGGGTCCTTCCGCTATTTCACTTCCGGTTGTTGTATTGTCTAGTCTTTCCCAGAGCCGGATTTATGGCAAAGTGTACCCTGCCCATTACCTAATGCTCTGGATTGAAATAGAAACCTTAAACGAAATATCAATACTTAACATAACTATAAAAGAAAATAAGATTAGGTTTATCAGTATTCTTACGAGTCATACAAGTTTGAGACCAAAATTAAAATATGTTTAAAAAATCCAAAATTGTAAGTCTCTTTATCTGTTTAAAAAAAATAAATGGAATGTGCAATATTGGAAATTTTTTTAAATTTCAGGTTCTTAAAAGTTTGAGATCTATTTGTACGTCACTAATATAAATATGTTTAAAGGTGTAATAGTATCGTGTACCAATGTATTCCAATAAAATACAAAACAATAGAAAACTCAAAGCTTTTGAACGTTTTTTTTTTCCAATTTTTAAGTTTAACTAGATTAACAATAAATATGAATTTAAATACTCAGCTGAAATCACTTTAAATAGATCTCAACTGGAACAATTGTTTTAGACCTACTACATATACACAGTCATATTAGTACAATATGTAACATCATTCTATTCTCAACTTAGATTTACTGGAAGTTTTAACATTGCATGTCCATCTGTTTTAAGAAGTCTTTTTTAAATTTCATTTTCATTCCTTTTTTTTCTTACGGTTTTCTTATAATGCCCACATATTTCTCGAGGTAGCTCTCTCATCTTTGTCCAATTAACTGTATTTTGTAAATTTAAGCATCTTAAAAAACAAAAACAAAAATAATGCGACCAAAGACCAGTTTACTGAGACTAACGTTAATCTTAACTAGTTGTCTTTAACCTGAAGCTTCGCTAGCAAATATTTTTGAACTCACTTCTGCCCAGAGTTTGAGCTTTTCATTACTTTCCTTGGTGCGTTAGCAGAAGATTACATTTCTATTTTCGGTAGTGCTTCCTGTCTGCAATCTATGTTCACCCTTCTTCTCCTTCTATTAATTGTTTCCTATCGGCTAAAAAAAAATGCATTAAAACTGAAATTTTGAATTTTATGAAATGCCTAACTCAGTGATGGGCAAACTTTTTAGGGGCGGGTCAAAAACTTAGGTCTAATATTAAAAAAACAACAAACGAACAGAAATTTAACACAATTATTTAATGATATCAAAGTTATACTTATGCGATGTATGAATCTGTGAGTGGTTTGACAATAGTTGGACGTCTTTTGGTTCAAATTGGGATGTTCTGATGTTAACAGACAACTGGGATGTTCTGATGTTTACAATAAACTGGGATATTCTAAACTGGGATGTTCTGATGTTAACAGTAAACTAGGATGTTCTGATGTTTACAGTAAACTGGGATGTTCTGATGTTTACAGTAAACTGGGATGTTCTGATGTTTACAGTAAACTGGGATGTTCTGATGTTTACAGTAAACTGGGATGTTCTGATGTTTACAGTAAACTGGGATGTTCTGATGTTTACAGTAAACTGGGATGTTCTGATGTTTACAGTAAACTGGGATGTTCTGATGTTTACAGTAAACTGGGATGTTCATACGTGAAAAAAAAAAAGCTGCTAACAAGTGTACGCACCGCTAACATTGCGCCCAGTTTGTTCTCGTAAGATTTGAGATCTATAGACATACATGAAAATAATTGTTTGATAGATCATTAGAAACTAAAAATACCTCTTTTTGTTGTTGAAATGTTCTGTTTAATTCGTCATGAAGTGTCTCAAGTTATCTTCATAATTCTTAAGCTTACCAGTGAATTGGACAAGGCCACAGATAATTGAATGAACTGTTTGCTTTTAATTTGCTCATGTGACGGAGACGATCTGTGCAGAATGAACATCTTAGCGCCATGTGGAATCAATTTTTGTCTCATAGAAGAAAGACACTCCTTCGTTTTTGCAGTCCACAAATTTTCTCGAATACGCATCGTGCATTGCTTTTTTTATATTCTTATTCATGTAGTTTAGCAAATATCACAGGGTATGAAGAATGCATGGAATTATGAAATCTTGCAATGGTCTGGGAGTAAGCTTACGGTAGTGAAAAGCATTTACATGTTTAAGTTTTACATCGAAAATAAGTTCTTTATTTACGGCAGTATGATGCAGTGTCGAAAAGCAGCCTCGTTTTGGTGGAGTTGGCCTCCTCTTACGACTATGGTTCATCTCGTAGAATAATTTTTCGTGTGACTGGAGTCCTACCTGGAGAGACACTCCCGTCCACTTATATCACAGGTTAATAAAAGCTTTCGCTTTGGTGGTAGAAGAGCTGAGGCCCATGTTTTTTCGCTGTCCATAGCTTTCTTTGGTCACCATCTCTCTCCACGTATTTCGGTCTAGGGCTACGTCTTCCTAACGGTCAGCATCAATATACACAACCTTGATGTCCGGTTTGATTATATCCTCAAAAGCAAACGTGGGGACGACCATTTTTCTTGAGCCAGTTACAGTTGCCCATAAAGGAGGACTTTCGGGATGCGATTGTCTTCCATCCGGCGAACTTGACCTAGCAAGTTGTTTAAGTATTCGTTGTCTGAGGATTCGTGGTCTTAGGATTCACAATCCTAGCAATACAGGCCTTTTACCTATCACATCTAGCAGCTTCATCTGTCTTAATATTCCATATTCTTGATGTAGGTACTTTCTAAATGTTTAGACCTAAAAACATATGGCATTTTTGTTGTGCCTTACAAGGAACGCAGTCCTTGTTTATTCTTCATTTATATCGTATTATAATAATATCATTAGACCAGTATCAATCTCATCGGCTCAGGTAGTTGATAACAAAACTAGTCCTAACGACGAATTTTGTTGAAGGCTTACCTTTTTTTATCCACTGATTTGTTTCTGGATGTTATATTTTTTTTTGAGATAGACTTACAGTTTCAAAAATCTTTTTTTCATTCGGAACTAAAACTTCTAAAAATTAAATTACTCATTACATTCTCCCCTAGACATTACTGAATTACTTTTTGCAGTCTTGAACACTACAATATAAAGAACAAACTTACGTGTGCGTCAGTCTAGAACTCCACCTTGAGCCCGCACTGAACTGAACCAAGCTGTCTTTGACTGAAACACCTCCGCTCTTTATATAGGTTGGGTGCAGAACTTGTTGGTAACTTTCAACGCGCAAATGTCTCTCATCCGCTTCATATGGTTTCTATAAGTGTTCATAATCATCACCAGGGCTCCACTCGCTGGTCTTAGCAGATGGGCAAGCGTTTGCTGTGGCTGGTGCTAGACCTTGTTAATGAGTTCCTTGTGTGTAGATCAGCTTTTACATTACATTTTGTAAAAGGAACTTGATGTAATAATTATTTTCGAGATCTTCGGATATGTGTTTTCTGTCCCCATCGGTCATGAGTGCGTAAGGGAGTGAATAGATTTATGTTAAGAAGTGAAGTGTCGGAATATATTGTATACATTAAAAAGGCCAAGGTTTCATTACAAGTGAGACATAGTGGTCAGTCATTAACATTTCTAACATTAAGCCACTTCCAGTTCGACTCACTTTAATAGAAACACGACATTCGGAATCATATGTGAGTGTTAATTTTAGCACTTTCAGAGTTAAAGCAATTTACAAGCATACAACTCACTTGTTTGAATAATATTTACCACGGGTGTACATTTTCTTTACTGTGAGTGTGCAAATTAAAAATCCTTCGACACAAGCATTAGTGGAAAAAAAAAAAAAATTACAATTCGCACTATTGTTCAAATGATTCAACTCGTTTTCAAATAAATTTGAATGTGATATTATGAGACTATTTGTTATTATTATTATTTCCAAACTTGTTGCGGGCCTGATTTAACCCATCCGCTGGTTGGAATTGGCCTGCGGGCCGTAGTTTGCCCATCACTGGCCTAAGATGAGTGAATGTCCCTCTAAATCAAGTTGTCTCTCTATCTTAGCCTCGGACCCACTTATTAAACCGAAAGCAGTTCCAACAAAGAGAACTACAGACAATGACGAGGAGGAGGGTGTGTGTACTCAGACATACGAGTCCACCAGTACAGGTAAAAAGGTTGCATTCAATATTTCCAGCACGAATATCAGAACGCATGGACAGCAAACTATCAACAAGCACATGGCCTTTGGTCGTGACTTTCTAGTGTCACTTATAGTTAGTTAGTCACCCCCCCCTTTTTAATTCCCGCTCTCACGCCCACAACAAAAATATAGTCCTACGTTAAATCTCTGACTGCTTTTCGGTTCCTCAATTCGCTACTGAATATACCATTTGTTGCTTTTCGGCCGCAGCCAACCTCCACAACACACACACACACACACTTTTACACTTTTAGGCCACTTTTATTAATTCACATTTTTACAATGCTTATATATCAACTCAATCTGTCTTTCTGTTTGTGTGTCCGTCTGGCCAAAAGTTTGTAGATGTTATTTCTCCGACACCCAATCTCGGATCACGCTAAAATTTTGCACAATTATTTATTTAATTTGACAACATAAGAATCAATAAAAAAAAAGTAACCGATTTGTTAGTTACATATTGGTAATAAATTACTTTGTAGTAAATGTATTTGCGTAATATCTTAAACAAGGGAAAGAAATAGTACTTGAAGAAGTGATATAAGCTGAATTTGTCCTCTTTATATTAGACTGCTTTATTAGACTTAGTGAACACAAACATGAAATAGAAACAGTTGATAACTATACAATCTATCATGTTATTAGAGTCTTCGCTAGCAGTGTCGTTATTGAATTGGCCTGAGAAGCTCACAAGTTCGAATTCTGGTCGTTCCCTTTTCCTTTTCTTTAAAAAAATAATTTAAAAAGATATATATATGTATATATATATATATGCAGTGGCGTTACTAGGGGGCTGCGGGGCTGCAGTCCGCTCCGGGTGACATCTAAGTGTGAAAAATCATATCTTGGAAAAGCAGGCACACAAAAAATAATCTCTAGATATATACCGACACATGCCTAGACACATCTACTGTAGTAGTCTAGATCTGTATATTTGATTTCAGCCTTATTTTATTTTTGGTACGTACGTTACTGTTTTTTTTTTAAATATCGCTTTTATTTGCGCTGTAGTTATTTTATACTTAAATATGAATCGGGTAAAATTACAATTGCACCAAAATTTATGAAATGTAATTATTAATTTAAGTGACGTCATTTCAACTTAAAGTAGAATCTTTATTACTGGCCTAAGATGAGTGAATGTCCCTCTAAATCAAGTTTTCTCTCTATCTTAGCATCGGACCCAATTTTTTTTTCAAAATGGCGCTGCACTGTGGCGACAAGCAATTTGTGCTTTCATTATTCATTATTATTTCTTTGCTGAATGTATATTGAATGTTCTTTTGTAATTAGTTATGCAGATGAAGACTTCTGTTTTCAAGGTGGGCTCTACAATGAGTATTTACATTGCAGTTTTACTAGATCTAGATTTGTTCAGCTTTGGTTATTTGGTTAGGAATGAAAGAAGAAAAATGGCGACCCAAGATGGCGCCGATCTAGTACTAGATCTATTCATTATAGTAGAGATCAACTCCTCAAACTTCGTTCCAAGAGGAAGCCTCTTCCACCATGTTATGCACATATAAATTGTCTCTATCCTTCTTCTGTTAGTACAAGGAAAAGAGGGAAAAAAGGAGGACTACGGCAAAGGCTGAGAAGAAGAGGTTTTCGCGCTAACGTCCTCTCAATTAGAAACAAAGTGGATGAGATATGTGCCCATGTACGCTACGACCACGTTTTTAGGGAAAGTTGTCTATTGGCATTTACTGAGACATGGTTAGAGGAGGATGACAACGACAACCTGATTGCTATTGATGGTTTATCTTGCGTGAGATCTGACAGAACGGCTGAGTCTAAGAAGAAGAAAGGTGGGGGCCTCTGTGTGTACATCAACCTCAAATACTGTACCAATTACACTGTTAAAAAGAGATGTGCTGTCCGGATCTAGAACTACTGGCGCTCTCATTGAGACCTTTTTATTTGCCAAGAGACTTTGGTGTTATTTACATAGTCCTGGTTTATGTTCCGTCTACAGCCAAGACGGAAGTTGCAGCTGCAATCATCGCTGACGTAGTGCATGAGTTTCAGACAAGGTCACCGGACTCACCAGTAGTTATACTGGGTGATTTTAATAAATGCACCTTGAAGGTTGACCTACCCACCTTCTATCAACACATCTCATGTCCGACAAGAGAGAACAGAACTTTGGACTTATGTTACTGTAACTTCTAAGGAGCATTCACATCTCGTGAAAAGCCACCACTAGGATCATCGGACCACAAAACAATACAACTGCTGCCTACTTACCGCACGAAACTTAAAGAAGGAAAAATCATTTAAAAAAACATACAAGAATGGACTCAAGACAATATTCTCAAACTACAGGGATGTCTAGACTGCACTGACTGGAATTTGTTTAAAGAGACCACTTCAAATCTGGAAGAATGGGTCGACGCAGTGACAAATTACATCAAACTCTGTGAAAACATGTGTGTGAGTACTAAGAGCATCAAGATATACCCCAACAATAAACCATGGGTCACTGCAAAAATAAAACGGGAAATAATCAAAAAGAAATGAGCATATATGAGTGGCGATGGACAGACAAGGAATATAGCTCAACGAAATCCCAACGTCGTTCTTGAGGAAGGGAGGAGAAACTACCGCATCAAGCTGGAAGACTCAATTAAGACAAGTGACATGAGACAGACGTGGGGCATCATGAACAAAATGGCAGGAGCACAAGTCAAAATTAAAAATAATCTTGCTACAAGAGACGAAAAAACATTAGCCAACAAGTTAAATGATTTCTATTGTCGCTTCGACACGAAAGATTTTAATTATCGAAGACTCAAAGCCCTTGATGATGTCAATGTTAATAACTGTTTAGAATAAGCGATTACTAAAGAGCAAGTTTGTAACATTTTCAAAAACGTCAACCCAATGAAAGCTGGTGGGCCTGATGGAATAAAAGGGCAAATCTTAAAAGAATGTGCTGAACAACTAGCTGAACCTTTCCAAGATATTTTCTCTACTTCATTACTAAACCATGAGATACCACCTGTTTGGAAGTCATCTATAATTGTACCTGTGCCAAAGGTTTCCAAACCAAAAGAAATGAATGACTATAGACCTGTTTAACGTAATTGCATTGTGTCTAAATGTTTAGAAAAATTGGTTAAAATGTTTCTTCTGAATGATCTTTGTAATAAGTTAGACCCTTTACAATTTGCTTACCAAAAGGGTAAAGGTGTAGATGATGCCATCCTAAATATTTTAAATTGTGTCTACAAACATCTGGACTTTCCGAACACGTATGTAATTTTGTTTGTTATTGATTTCTCATCAGCTTTAGCACTATACAACTTCATTTACTCATTGAAAAGATGAAAGCGTTGAAGATTAGTCCATACATAATACTATGGGCTAATGAATTTTTGACCCAGAAATCTCAGAGGGTTAGGGTAAACAATGTTATTTAAAATGAACGCATAGTTAACTAGGGGCGCCCCAGGGGGCTGTGAAATCGCCATTGTGGTTCATTTTGTACAGCAATGATTTTCAATGCGATAGTCCTTTTTGCTCCTTCACAAAATTCTCTGATGATGCGGCTCTTCTTGCCCTGCTCTCTGAGAGCTCAGACGTAAATGAGTATTTCAAAGAAATAGAACACATTGAAAAATACTGTAAAGATAATTTTTTATTATTAAATGTAAAAAAAAACAAAGAAATGATAATCGATTTTCGTAGGGAAAAGAAGGAAAATGATATTGTTTCTGTAGCTGGAGAGACTATTGAAATTGTGCAAACCTTTAAATACCTTGGTACTATCCTTGACAATAAACTAAATTTTACTGCAAATACTGATTACATCAGCAAAAAAGGGCAGCAAAGATTACGATTACTAAGAAAACTGTCCTCGTTTAATGTAAGCGAATAAAGATTATTATTATTATTATTATGTTAGAAATGAACGAGTAGTCATTCTCTGGCGCTGCCAGGGTCGAGTTTCGCTAAAGAGAAACAAAATTCATCGTAGTCCCTTTAACAGTTTCCACTGAGGAATTTTCTGGTGATGTGGCAGGTCTGCAGCAGTACCGCCCTCTGACAGGCAACGAAGATGTTCCTAGGAATGTTAAGGGCCTTGAAGGTGTCTGTGAGGTCAGTTGTTATTATCCCCTCGGTTGATATAACAATGGGGTATATTGTTATTTTGGACAATTTCCATAGACGCTTAATCTCCAAGCCTAGGTTCCCATATTTTCTTTGTTTTTCTATCTCAGTTTTTCTTAAATTATGAGACAGTGGTACGGCGATATCGATAATGGTAGCGGTTTTTTCTTTTTTATCGATGAACAGCAGATCCGGGCGATTGAAATCTACCGTTTTGTCGGTCAGAATAGGCCTATCCCAGTACAGCAGATGTTCAGTAGACTCGAGAACCTCTTGCGGAGAGTATTTATAATAAGGGGGAGTGTCCTTATCGATCAATTTGTACGTCAAAGCCAGGTGTTGGTGTATTAACTTTGCAACTTGGTTATGGCGACCTAGGTAGGCTGATTCTGATAGGGCTGGACATCCTGCCATAATGTGTTCAATCGACTCGCCCACATTTCCACATTTTCGGCATTTGTCGACAACATTGAGTTTCAGGATATGCTTCTCGTAATTTTTTGTCCTGATTACTCTGTCCTGTATTGCTGTAACAAAGCCTTCTGTTTCAGGGTAGAGATGACCTGCTTTGAGCCATGTTAAGGAAGCAGCCTTGTCGATGTTGTCCCCATGTAATGAAGCCGGAAATTTTCCGTGGAGTGTTTTTTCTTCCCATTGGCGAATCTCATGCCCTACGTCGTCCAAACCGATATTGACATCAGCATTGTGTAGGTTCAGAGGGGTTGCATCGGAGTCGTATTTCCGTTGGAAGGAAACTAATTTGTTGCTGGAGGCGAGCAGTTTTGATCGTATTTTTAAAACTTGCATCTTACACAATTTGAAGATGTTCTGCAATCCACGACCCCCATCCTTCCTGGGCAGGAATAACCTTATGGTGGAGGACTTGGGGTGTAGGCATCGAAACTTGGTTAGTAATTTTCTAGTGAGTCTGTCAATGTCATGTAGGTCGGTGTCAGTCCATTTGATCACACCGAACGTGTAAAGGAGCACAGGGACGGCCCAGCTGTTAATTGCAGTGATGAGATTACTGCCAGACAGTTTGGTGTTGAGGATTTTATTAACTCTTTGCCTATATTTGCCAAGAAAGTCCTCTTTTAATTTCTTATGGTTTATCTTGGCATTCTGGTTTATTCCAAGATATTTATAAATAGAGGCGGAGTTCAATTCCTCAATGCCTTCAAATGCAATGTTGGTGTTCGTTGCCTTGCCCTTTTTAATGCTTATGATGCCACACTTATCCAGGCCAAAAGACATACAGATATCGTCACTAAAGCCTTTTACCGTTTCGATTGAGGTGTGTAATTTTTGCTCGGTTTCTGCATATAGCTTTAGATCATCCATGTATAATAAGTGGGACACACATTTTGTACATTTAGTGTCAACCCTAAAACCGTTTGTAGAGTCTTGGAGTAATGTAGATAGAGGATTAATCGCTAGGCAGAACCAGAGTGGAGATAGTGAGTCACCCTGGTATATACCTCTTCTTATGTGCACAGAACCTAGTTTATCACGATTTAGGTGCAGGTTTATCTTCCAACTATTCATACAGACTTTCAATAGTTGTTTTATTCTTGGGTTGATTCTATGGATGTCCAGGGTTTTTAATAGCCAATCATGCGGAACTGAATCGAAAGCTTTTTTGTAGTCGATGTAAAACATGTGTAAATTTCTCTTTCTTCTATTAGCTTGATGCAATATAATACCATCTATAGTTAGCTGTACTTTACAGCCCATCGACTCTTCAATGCAACCTTGTTGTTCATCTGCTAGTAGCTTATGGGCAGAACAAAATTTATACATTTTACTTTTTAAAAGTGAAGTTAATAGTTTATACACCACTGACAGACAAGTGATAGGGCGATAGTTTGATGGTTGGTTCGGATCCCCTTTTTTGGGGAGGAGAGATGTTCTCCCTTCAGTGAGTTCTAACAGCATTATTATTATTATTATTATTATTAGCAAAAAGATCAATGCAAAAAGTTCTTTTAAAGAAATTATTTTAATGCCTCTTCACCAACGCGACTCTATAATCTACCTCTATTTTTACTGAAGAACGGAACAATTTCTCCCGAATAACATTCCATCGTACTATTGACGTTTTTTGCCAAACCAGAACAGTCCCGCTTTAAGACGCCTTGCTAAACACGAGGACGATCTTAGGACAAAAAGTCCATAATAAACCTGCATGATCTACTGCAGCCTTTCTCAGGCTGTGGAGGATGGGGTGCGACGTTCTATCATGGAAAGCGCGACGTTCTGACCATTATTATCAATGTTTCAAAAGTTAAAATTTTGTAAGTTAAAAACGTCGTATCATCTTCATTTAAATGTGACCAAATAAAACACTTAAATGTTCATCTTAACTTATCGTAAGACATGCGTGCACCAGAAGTGCACCAAAAATCCCTTGCTAAATAGTATTGGCCGATGTTTCCTCTCCCTTTATTAAACTTAATTTTAGCGACTTTTTTTTTTTACAAGGATAAATATATTGCGCCCAGATTTCAAGAACATACTTCTGTATCAGAAAGTCCTACTCCTTTATAATTTAATATTGACATGGGTTTTCTTATTAAGGGAAGAAAATCTGTTGTAGAAGACAGAGCTCAGAAAGCAGAAAAACGCTTGGCGGGCTTTCCCAGACCACCTTGCTGAACGGAAAGGGAACCTGGTGCCACTCTAATACTATCTCCATAAATAACTTGTTCGGTTATACAAAACGCTTTATAATTATTTACAAAGCACAACTAAACGGTGAACGGGATAATTTGGATGTTTCTCACAGTTCAGATACGGCCAGTCCAATTCTATCTTAGTTTCGCGTGATCTACTTCTTCTTTGTAGGAGAAATAGTACAAGCTAAACTTAAGGAGAATTGGTATCTTAAGCTCAAAAATGCTGAAAAGCACTTGGCGCCTGGGACTCCGCCCCGGAATACGCTTTGTGAGTTTCAAGCGCTCCAAAGACGAATAGCAAACGTACATATTCTGGTAGATGGTGGTTGGTGTTTAAACAACACAAAATAATGTTATTAAAAGTCTAACCAAGGAAACATGTTCAGGTGATGTTAAGTCTGTTTCTAATTTTAATAAAGTTACATTGTAAAATATGCAATAAATAATGGAATTTTATAATAGATTCGACACTCTTTTACATTTGTGCAACAATCAATGAAAGTAAGTAGTCAGCTCACTGTATTGGTTTAACAAAAAGAACAAACTAATAACGACAGTGTTTATTGGGAAAGGTTTGGAGAAAGTAGAATTGGGGATAGGTGACATCATGAGCTACCCGAACCGGGTGACACCGACCCTAGTTACGCTACTATATATATGTATATATATATATTTATACCTTTGGTTTGTTTCAACTATTTTTACATCTTTTAATCATAAAGACAGCAATGTACGGTATAAGACACTTACAATTTTCTTTAGACTTTAGACCATCAGTTTCAGACTTGAAGAAAAAAATATAGTTTTCCGAATCGAATGCCATATTCCATTTCCCCACACACTATTTATTTTGGTTATCTGTCTTCTAAACTTAAGGAAATATCATTTTGTTTTTATTAAATGTAATCAATTATTTTATTCCTTTTGAACGTAGCAAATGACAGTGCTAAAAGTATCATTCCTTGATCTCTCTCTCCCTCTCTCTATCTCTAAAGAATTAATAAAATAGACTCTATATATATCGTTTTTGGTAGTATTGGGTTCGTTTTGGTTTTATTTGGAGTTTGTCTAAAAGGAATTTGAACTGACGCAAGGCAAATTAAAAATAAGTTGACTTAGGGGAAAAAGTAATTCGTTTTAAAAAAACGGTATTTTGTGCCATTTCTATTTATGCTTTCTATATAGACGTTGGCCTTTTGGGAAATACCGAAACTAAAATACAAAGGTTTGATAGAAAGATCATTGTTTTTCGCGAATTGCGTTTTTTCAGGTTGCGAATCTGTCAAAACCGCGTCTTAGCAAGCACCCTAAAGAGAAAAGGAATCCGTGTACGAACTTTCATGCGAATACCTAAGAGAACTAATGAGATTTCTTGACACATAAGTCAGTCAGTATTTGAGTTTTATATATGATAATGACTCTCATTATCCAGGCTGTCTGCAAACACGACACTGCCAACTCAATGAACTTGACTACTCAGGGCTCTAAAATGACGTAACACTTTAATGTCCAATAAATCAGAGCCAATACTGTACAATTGGCAACATACAACAACTGTACAAATGCTTTACCGTTGAGAACTGCGCCGCAGTATACCACTATATCAAACTCTATTGGCCTCTCCAACTTGCACTGGGATCAACTGTATAGTATTGACTTCACACACTGGGCTCCATGTATCGCACTTGACCGTTGATCAAGATCAAGACTTCGTCTCGTAATTGCGAGTTGTCTTGATTCTACTCCGCACCAAACCGTCGCACAGAACCACACCGCTAAACCGCACTGAACTGAACTAAGACGTCTTGGCTGTGACACCTACGCTCTTTATATAGGGTCCACGAAGGCTTTCTAGAAACCGACGGAATTTCACTCGACCATTCTTACTGCTCACATGACTATATCCGACGTGACTGTTCACAACACAAATCCATCCCAAAACGTCGTTGTGTCGTCACTTGTCACAGTTTAGCGCTCGACTCGCGCTGTGTACTGTGTACAGCTGGCTACACTCACACAATTACTTTATCCGCATTATCATCAGAGTTATGACATTGCCCTTTCCTCAGAGTTATCTCTCCGCGTACAGAATCCACCTCATGACATGGGTTGTGAAGTTTCATCGGGAAGGTGGAGGTTGATCAATGGAAACGGCTATGGGCTTGACTCTTGAGCTTGACGAAGCCATTCACATTGCATTCAGCTAACGTCGCATTCTTCTTCTTCAGTTGTTCTTCATCAGGTTTTGGTGACGTCAAGGCTGCATTGCTCTCCGGTCATTCAGAACTGAAGGCAGCCACTTAACACATGGAGAGGGCGTCATCACCGTTGTCAAAGAAATCTTTGGCCTAACAGGCGTCTTTTTAAGCCTTTCTTTGAGGATGAAAGTCTACAGGAGGGGAAGTTTTGAGATACGCAATCACCCTCAGTCTTGTCTGTATGACAGTGGCGTGGCTAAGGGGGGATGAGGGGGGGATATATTTGAATATCTCCCCGGGACCCCACTTGAGGAGGTCCCCTAAATGGGTGTCCGAAATTTGTTTGTAATACATAAATTAATATAATTGATTGACAAATAGTGTCAAAGGGAGTCTTATTTTTCAACATTAATGGATTAAATTTATAACAAAGACTAAACCTAGATCTAGGTCTATCAGTACGTTGACTGTTGACATTTTAAAAATATTTTTTCCAACAGAGATCAAAGTTGTTTTTTATGTTAGTTTTATATTTTAAAATGCAAATCTTTAATAGATTTGTTGCCGATTTATTTTCCTTTTAAAAGAGATCAAACATGTGCTTGCAGTAAGAACTAAGAATATTTCTCTCTTTGTTGCTACGAATAAAACTGTATGATATACACCGAATTCCAGGTATCTTATTACCTTTACTAATAATAGATTTAAATGGCGAGTATTTTAAGGTTACGCTAGTTAACCTTGAAGCAAAACTTACAGAATCGAGTATAACAGATCCAATAGTTATTCTTAATAATGCTAGAATTGTCCATTATTCGGGTTTGGCTTCTATAATTTCAGAATTCAACTTCACACTCGAGTTATTAACCCTCTATTCATCTTTCCTCAATCCAATGGACACATGCTTCTCTAAATTAAAAAAAACAAACAAAACAACTGTTCTTATAAAGTGATAAAAGAGTGAATTGCAAAGGTGGGAAAATGAATCAAATAACTAAAATGTATGTCTTTTCGTCAGAGGAAATTTTACAATCATGGCATATTTTTTATTTGTGAAATTATTTTTTTTTTATTCTTTCTATGGAAACTTCCCCCATGCCGAGTTGACCAGAGTGGGGCTTCAAAACAGCGTGACACAAAGGTTAAACCTATAATAACGCAGCCACAATGAGTGGCCGTCTGTCTGCTGAGACAACAATTGTCACTTTTTTTTTTTAACTGTACATGAATTGTTCAACTTTTTTTTTCCAAATTAACCCCAGAGATGGGCCAAACTGAAAGAAGATGAAGCCGGGATTAAAAAAAGAGTAATACAAGAGAAGAAGCTACGTCGACAGTTTCCTTTCATCTCGACAAAATCATCATACTGTTGGAGAACCTTTTTGAAGCAACAACTGAAAGAATGGACACTAGAAGCAGTGCACAGAATATGTTCTGTTGTCACAGATAGATATTAACATTAACATACTGTAGACATTAATTAATAATAATGATAATTTTAATGGAGACTGTGATTATCAAAGTAGACAAAGAAAACTCTCTTTTTGTTTCCGTCAAATTCTTTTGCTTTCGCACAAAACATAAACAATAAACAATGACGTAATATCATATAATATTAGCACATCCATCCTTTTGAAGTTATTATCGCATCCTTCCTTTTAAAGTTCTTAAGAGTGATATCTACTAGGAACTTTAACAATTCGACCACTTCTGGTTGTCTTGACTGGCACAACAAGTTCTCTAGACGTTGGTCTATAACTGTCTGTTTCGTTTGTTCCAACAGTTTGCTGTTCATTGTCTTCATCGGTATCATAGTACCCAGAGATGTCTTCATTGAAACACTTGTTCAAAAAGCGTTGATTTCTTCTTCTTCCATTGTTTGTTTTTATGATGTAAGATCTGGGTGCTGAATGTTTTTTTTATGACAACTGCTTTCTGCCATGTTTGTCCTAGACGAACTCTCACTTTCTCTCCGACAGAGTAATCTTTAGGTAGTCTTTGCTTTTCATCTATCGTTCGTTGAGTAATGTCTCTGCATTTTCAGCTACCGATAGTTTCAATAGTTTGGGATCAGTTGGAATAATGTCCCCGAGTCTTCTACTCATCAGCAGTTGTGATGGTGAATACGGCAGTTCGCTTTTCGGAGTATTTCTATACTCGAGCATAGCGAGATAGGGATCTTTCCCACTTTTGTATGCTTTGAATACTTTTGCTTTCGCACAAAACATAAACAACCAACAATGACGTAATATCATATAATATTAGCACAGAATCTTCTTTATGCAGTGGAAAATTAAGAGTTTTTTGCATATCTGGAATTCTGGTCAAAGCTCCTGCGCCCAATTAATATAGTTCAGAATAAACTACAAAAGTTGGGACTGCATATACGGGAAGCTGCTGAAGAAATTAGTACCCTTTCATGCTTTCTGCAAAATGATGAGAAACTGACAAAAACCCAATCCATCGAAAAAGCAAAAGGAGGTAGTGAATACTATGGATTCCCTGTAATCAAAACAACCAGAAGAAAGAAAAGACTTGATGGGAAGTTGAGTTCTAATGTAGGACTGTCAATAGAACTGCAATTCAAACGTGTTGCGACAGAAGTGCTGGACAGATTTCATATGGAGATGAAGGGCAGATTCCAAAGGCTGGAAAGAAAATGGATACCTTTGGGTTTCTTCTTGAACCAAGACTGAAGACACACTGATGACAAACTGTTCTACCTTTTCCTGTTTGTATTATGAAATAAATGGCAAATTGCTTGTTCAATGATGTCATTGATGCACGAGCACTTTTCATCAACAAACCAGTAATACAATCACCAATAGACATATTGCAGAAACTGGCTTCATATGGTAATTACGTGTGCTCAAACCTTGCAACCTCCTCCGAATACCGCTAACTCAGGCCACTTCCATTGCGTCATGTGAGAGATCATTCTCAAAGCTCAAGCTCATCAAAATATATCTGAGGAGCACAATGACGCAAGAATAGCTTATCATGGCTTTAATGTCAGTGAAGTCACAAATACTAGAAAGCATCGATGTAGATAATGTTATAGATGTCTTTGCTGCACATAATGCACGACGTGAAGCGATATCAATTGAGATTGGTCACTTGTGCATTATTTAACTTATAAACAACGGTATTATTCATTAAAAGAGTCTTAAAGATTATTTTTTGTAACGTTTACTGACATACTGAACCAATTTGATTTTGGGCTTATATATTTTTTGCATAGATTATCTCTTGTCATATGTCGAATGTCAAAATGCAAGGTCAAAGAGGTCAATACTCCCGGGCCTCCCAATCCCTAGATACGCCCCTGCTATATGACATGTAACACTCACTGTAATCTTGGCAGTTGGACAAACGTCTGCTTGGACGCAGATATATATAATAATATAGATACTAGCTTTAATTGACCCGGCTTTGCTCTGTTTTTTTTTCTTTCTACAAATAGCATGCATTTATTCCGTTTGAATTAGTGTACAAATCTGATTTAGATAAAAAGCAAATCGAGAATTAGTATCATCTAGATCAGTGTTTCTCAAACTGTGTTCCGCGGCACACTAGAAGATTTAGAGATGTGCCGCGGGAGTTTCTAGAAATATTTGAAATTTATGCAGGTTTCCAGAACGCCACCCGTGCAGCGTTACACAGGTCTGTCTAAAATTAAATTTTTATTTTACGTTGCGATTACAAGCAAGTACTAATCTACCAGTAATAGTAGCCCGCACTCTACCCTTTTCTCTGCCGTACTAAATCGGATCGCTCCATGCTGATAGAAAGGGGTATTAGCTATTCAGGTTATGGAATTTTCCTCTATACATGTATTATTATAACTAAAATGTAGGCCGCCCTAGCAGACGCACAGCAGTTTTTGAATTGGGAACGATAATAATAAGCGATGTGTTTCATGTATGCTAATAACAAATTATCAATAAGCGTCAATTATTGTTATCCATGGAGAAATACGTTAGCAAGAATGAAACTGCGAAAGTGTTAAATGAAAAGCAAGGAACCAAACGAAGGTGTAAAGAAGATTACATCGGATATGGTTTCATATCTTCGGGAACTGAAGATTCTCCATTGCCATTCTGTCTGATCTGCAATGCAACTCTGTCGAATGGGGCACTTGTTCCAAGCAAATTGAAGAGGCTCTTGGAAACAAAACATCCGGCTGTAAAAGCGCAACCGTAGGAGTACTTCGAAAACATCAGGACTCAATAAAATTAAGAAGCTAAGAAACTTACGAACTACCTAAAACTGCCAGAAAAGGGATTGATTGCAAGTTATAAGGTTGTTCAATCATTAGCAAAACACAAGAAAGCAAACACAAAGACTGAATCAGTCATTGCACCAGATTTAGCAATAGTTGTTGAAACAATCCTAGGACCCGATGCCGCCTAAAAAGTTTAAAAAGTGCCTATGTCAAATGATACTATCTCTCGCAGAATTGTAAACTTATCGTCAAATTTACAAGATCAAATCTGCGAACACTTCGACGTGAAAGACGATGAAGTGTCTCTGCTGTGATCTCTTCAAGCTGACGTTAGCGGCGAACCCCTGCTGCTAGCTTTTATTCGGTTCTTAATGGATGAAAAATGTGTCAACTAATACTTATTTTGCAAAGACTTACAGACTACAAACAAAGACGAAGATATTTACAAAGTGGTAAAGGAAAACATTTTGCTCTTCAAACAACAGTGGAAAAACTGTCAGCGTTTGCACCGATGGCTGTCCTTCCATGCAGGGAAATAGAAAAAGATTCGTCACTCTTGTGTGTCAAGAAAATTTAAATGTATTAGTTGTTCACTGCATGATCCACAAAGAAGCTCTAGTCTTCAAATCTTTGTCTGTTCTGAATCAAGTGATTGAATTTGTAAACTTCATCAAATCTCATCAAATCTTGCATCCCGACTTTTCTCTCAGCTTTGTGAAGCAATGGAGTCAGATTATCAATGTCTCCTGTATCACCCCTGAGATGAACTCCAATTGATGGCAAGGCTGGAAGGATCAGTCCTGTCGTAGCTTTGTCCAGAAACTCTGCTGTTAGTCGTAGTGCCTTTAAGATCCCATACAGGTCAAGTGACTCGGCAGACAAACTACACGCAGCTCTCGGAGATGCGGACGCTCTTGCAAGAGATGCGCCACTGTTTCCACCGACTCTGCACAGTATCGGCAACGGGCATCAAAATTTGGCCGGAACCGGGCAAAGTAAGCACCAACAGGGCACTGCCCATTCCACACTGCGCAATGATAGATTGTTCCGACCTTTTTAGCCTGCACCATGGGTCGTCGCGGTCCGGGCGACGCAAATGCTGCCAGACTCCACGGGCTTTGTTGGAGCCATCCCAGGATTTCAACCACTTGCCATGTACCCACTGTCAGACTAATGTCGTAGCTTGGTTAAACGTACTTGGGGCTTCAAAAGTGGGCACGGCCAGTGCTCCTTTTCGTGCTAAAGCATCAGCCGCCTCGTTACCCACCACAGTGCGAGGGCACCCACTGCATAAAGATGACAACTCCAATAAATAGGTGGATGTTATTTGCGGCGCCTCTTCTACTAAAGGTGACTTTGCCCCAAAGCCAGGCAGAAGTCGCAACGGTTTCTTTTTTACAAGACCATTGGAAGATATCATCAATGCATCCTCAAAACTAAAGTCATGTGGTGAAAAATTAAATATGCAATAAAGGAAGATACCCAAAGGACTATTCAACTGCTTTCCTACTTACAATGAATGAAATCCTCCCCGAAATTAAGTACATTTGTCACGCCTGCAGTCAGCATTGCAGCATTACTTTCCAACGGTTGGAATAAGGATGGTTCAGATCTCCATTAGAAAACAACGAAGCTACAAAACTTACAACTGAAGAAGAAGAGCAGCTCATTGATTTTAAAAACGATGCAGTTCTTAAGTTATGCCAAGAAAAGCTTGGATGTATTTTGGATTTCACTCAATAAGTTATATCCTGCAATCAGTTTAAAAGCAATCAAAATAGTTCTTTTATTTGCATCTTTATGGTTTTGTAAGATTGGATTTTCAGCACTGACTGAAATTAAGTCTAAGAAAAGAGAGACTTCTTAAAATAGACGATGAAATGCGAGTTTGTTTGTCGACTTTGGAGCCTCGATTTGATCGCATTTGCTGTCAAAAACAGGCACACCCTTCACATTAAATGTAACATTTAAGAACAGGTCAAAAAAAGCTTTCACTTTATTATAAAACAGCTGGTGTGCCGGAAATTTTTGTAGTTTTTTTTACTGTGCCGGCAGACAAAAAAGTTTGAGAAACACTGATATGGATTCTAGGGTCTAGAACGAGGGAAGCGTGGTCGAGAAGTTAAATACGCTTGAAATTTTCTTGGTTTGGCTACCTATGAAGGGGGCTCGAGGTTCCACACCCAATTCGGGCAGAGTTGTGTTAAGCTCGCCAAATAAGATCGCCTTCGGCATGCAGTCGTCTCACTTGCGGAATAATTGTCCAACATTAGTGCTTCTTCCACACCGACCTTTTCTGTAATTATGTGTAAAATATTTGCTCTAATTTTTATTATAACATTTTTTGGTACTAGTAGAAATACACGGCGACGACAGTCTTTATGCCAACTGCTAAAATCAAAACCAATAAAGCGAACTTTTGTTTTTGCATGTTGGTGGCGTCGCCTTTTAAAAATACAAAGAACACAATGGTGAAAAAACTAATCCGTTGCAAGTTTATTCAAACTGCTGAAACCAAAACCTATACAACGAACTTTTTTTTCAAGTTGGTGGCGTCGCCTTTCTAAAATAGGACACAACAGTATGAAGATGTAAGACTAAATCGTTACAAGTTTCATCACAATTGATCAAACGATGTGTTAGTTTTCATAAGGGACATCCGCACCTCATTTATTGTGTTTTATATATTAAAGACAACTAAATTATGTTGTTCTTTTTTTTTTTTTTATTTGTTTAAAATGTAAAAATAATGTTAAGTAAAAATAAGAAAATTCTTTTTTTTGTCAATTTCATCCAATTCAAAACAAAATATTTTATTTTTAAGTCTTACAAGCCAGTCTAGTGGTTTCCAATAAAATCTTGACTAACGTCCTCTACTTCCTTAAATCCGGCACTGGGTCTCTCCTTCCATTGATATTTCTCAACAGCATTGCCATAACAAACTTTGTAAATGATAATAACCTATTAATCATAAGTGTCCTGAAGATAAAGATATGATATTTGACTAGAGCTAAATGTTGTTTGTTTACGATTGGTGAATGAGGTCCATTAGTTTTACAATTGACTCATTGTTAAGACTTCTAAATGTCAAAAATAACTCCAAACCTAACATTTGGCTAAACCTAATTATTTAATGGCAGTCATTTAGAGTTCTGGCTGTTTAAATAAAAGTTTATGCTTGATCCAATAACAAAAATAGCTATAAAAATACATCCTTTTTTTATTCCAGTATCCAATAACTGTGGAAGTCTATCAAAGCAAAACACCATCACCATGGGGCTTTGGGAAGGCACGTTCTCAAGCCCAGACTTTGATTCTTTCTCTACTTACGCCAGCATAATAGATTGTACGTGGGTAATAGAAATACCATTCAGCAGCCACATTATGTTAGTCTTTGAGACCTTTGCTCTTCAAGATCCCATAATAGACGAAGATAACGACTATACTTGTGAGGACTATGTGATGATAACGGAGGTAATCATTTCGTTCAAATATATGATGTGTCATCCAAGCGTGATAGGCCTTATTTTTGAGCACTAGAGAATCGTATGGTGGCTCAGTGGTAAAGAATTGGGATTCTGCAAAGGGGGTTTCGAGTTCGAATCCCGGTGAATGCTGGGAAGATTTTTAGAACTACCCTAAGTCGACTCCTATGACAGACGTTGGTAAAGTATAGGCTGTTGGTCGTTATGCGACACGGCACCTTCATTAACCGTTGGCCTAAGACGCAGAATAACGTTACCTAAGATGACCAGATATTTTGAGAACGTAATTATTTTTATCAATAGTTTTGTTTTTCATGATTTCAGATTGTTCAATACACTTCTTATCAATTGTCTGGATCATTTTGAAAGGGGGTGGGAGAGAAAGAAAGTGGTATCTAGGTTATTGCTTTTAAATGCATTTTTGAAAAAATGAGTTGAACGACATGAATTCGAACTCGAGGGCTAAAGCCTCTTCAGCCTCTCCAAGGCAGAGCACTAACCACTATGCTAAGGAAGTGCTTATGAAAATAGAAGGTTTTAAAGTTATCTATTGATGTTTTCAAACTTTTCTCTACAAAGTATAAAGTGTAACAAGAATTTATGTAGCACTGTAGAGTAACCTAAAACAAGACTTATAACGACACATGATTTGACGGAAGTGATACACACAATAACACATTAAATTAATGTTGTGAATACATTCTCACGACGTTACACAAACATAAGCAAGTATAAATTAATTCACCACAGGGCCTAATTAAATTTACACCACCTTATTAGTCAAGTACAATTTATTTCCCTTGTTCTAGATACCAAAAAAATAATTAATTACCAATAGTTAATTAATTAACTAATTGATTAACTTTTCTATTTTTAAATTGATTTTTGTTTTTTTCAGGTAATATAATAATAATAATTCTGCAAAATTTCATATTGATCCGAGATTGGGTGTCGGAGATTTTTTAAAATAAAGATTGTCTGATAGGGAGAAAAGAAACTTTAATAATAAATAGCTCTAAATCAACATCAATAACTGTAAACTCAGGCGTACCTCAAGGAAGAGTCTTAGGTCCACTACTATTTTTAATTTAAATAAACGATTAACCAAATAGCATTAGTTCAGGAACAAAAGTCAGATTATTCGCAGACGATTGCATAATATATAGAACAATAAAAACACACAAGACACAGAAATTTTACAAAGAAAATTAGATGAATTACATAAATGAGAATCAAATTGGAGCATGTCTTTCCACCTTGAAAAATGTCAGTTATTAAGAGTAACAAAAAAACTAAAACAAATTAATTCCACTTATCTTATTCATGGTAAACCAGTTACACATACTAAAAACGCAAAATACCTAGGTGTTATAATAAATGAAAAACTATCATGGAATCCCCATATTGATGAAGCTATCAAAAAATCAAACAAAGCATTAGGGTTTATTAAAAGAAATTTCTATAAATCAAATAAGAACATGAAACTAAAATGTTATTTAACCTTGGTTAGGCCAATAATAGAATATGGATCCTCCATTTGGGACCCATCAACTCAAGAAAACATTAAGAAACTGGAACAAACACAAAATAGAGCAGTGAGATTCATAGCAAACAAATATTCACATTTGACAAGAGTAACACCATTAGTAAAGTCACTAAATTTAGAAAGCCTTCAGGACAGAAGACTCAAAAGTAAAGTAGCAGTTATACATAAGACACTAAACCATAATCTTCAAATACAAAACCAAAATTTAATAAAATACTCAGAAAGACACAAAGATAAAGGCACATTCGTCGTCCCATATGCTAGGACAAATGTGTACAAATACTCCTTCTTCCCTAGTGCTATTAGAACATGGAATGGGTTGCCTGAGCTAGCCAGGAAAACCAGTGACTTGGTAGAATTTAAGTCATTGGTTAATATGCATGACTGAATGCATGACGGCATGACGCGTAGGACGTAAACATCTTCTTTTTAGAAGTAACGTCTGTATTATATATGATAAGATAAGATATAATATAACGTAATTCAACGTTTTTCCCCCTGACAGATAGAGGTGATATAAGCTTTGTCAAAAGAAAAATGGTATTTAAATTTGTCCTACTTTAGCTCCCTCTCAGTTTTGCCGATGATGGTCTGAAAAATTTCCCAGAAAGGTATCTTTTCGTGCGATCCAGCGCTAACGTTGTCAAGATGGCCGCTTGCCTCCTTAAGATATTCGGCACAACTGTCGTAAAAAGTTTACGATTGTCGCTATTTGATCTACATATTTTTGTTTTCTAACCAATCCATCGTTTCCCAAAGTAGTAAGTCACATGCGTACTTGAATGGGGTGGATCCTTTTTCATACGACATTTCTAAAACAATACATCAACGCCAGAAGTCGCCAGAAGATACCTCGAAAGCACTGACATTCTGTCAGTCAATTAACAAAAATGCTGCATAGAATTTTTCCAAAATGTGTACAGCCACCATTAGGCATACGGGTTTTCAAAAAAAGCTTTTTGATTACGGTAGGGCACTTCTCCTGAGACAAATAAAATATTATTTCAAAGCAGGAACTGCCCACAGCAGGCAGCTTAGTTGATATTTATTATTTAAGTCGATGCGTTGAATCAGATTTTGAAATAATTTTTCGAGATTGATTGACTTTTTTGATGAAAGCAGGACATTTTATAAAAATCGTGACTGTCTCAGCTATGTCCGAACGTCTGGTCACCTTACTTTACGTCATCTGACCATATAAATCTGAAGCCACGACACTAATGGCTCCGCGACATGAGAGGCGACCATGGGCTTGTGTTTTTCACGTCACCTGTGTGGATTGTACATTTGTTGAGACGGCTCCATGACAAAAATTTATATGTATTTATGTGTGTGTGTGTGTACATTATCTTTATTACATTTTGACCCTTCATTCTTTCGGAAGACGTTTATTGTGCCCTAGAATAGGTTCTTCCATGAATTAGTGGAAAAATTGTAGATATCCCGCCATTACTAGCAAGGGGGTCTGGGGGAGTGCTAAGAGCTTCCCCAGCGCGGGGCGAAGACCCGCCGCCAAGCACTATTTCTGATATTGGAAGCCAACAAAATGCATATTCTGAGGTATCTACACTGCATTTACCAGCTATTAAAAAGTTTTATTTCAAAAACCTAATGTGCTATTCTTACTGACTTAGACCCTCCCGCGCCGTTCTGCGCATTTGCCGTCAAGCTGTTTCTATAAAGTTGTAGATCTGCCGCCATTACCAGCAAGGGGTCTGGGGGAGCGCTAGGAGCTTCCCCAGCGCGGGGCGAAGACCCGCCGCCAAGCACTATTTCTGATATTGAAAGCCAACAAAATGCATATTCTGAGGTATCTACACTGCATTTACCAGCTATTAAAAAGTTTTATTTGAAAAAACCTAATGTGCTATTCTTACTGACTTAGACCCTCCCTCGCCGTTCGGAGCATTAGCCGTCAAGCTGTTTCCATAAAAATCTGTCACTGGTAATGTCTGAAGCCTCTTCCCACCTGCCATGAGGACCTCCATGAATGTGTGGCGTCATGTTGTAATAGGATATCATCGCAACTCTTCTTATGCGTAATTCTTTTTGTCGGAGAACATGTCCCGCAAACCTCATGCGACGCTCTGTCGCAATCTTACTAAGGGATCAACTCACAGTTCGGCATAGGATTTTCTTGATTTGGACCCGATCTCTATAACTGACTCCTAAAATCTGTCTTAGCCATCTTTATTGAGCCACATTTAGTGTTTTTCAATTTCGGCAGATGACTATTCACTGCACTTTATTGATGGAGCCCAGCCACAGGTAAAAATGTGCAGTCTCTCTTGAATACGCTCTTGGAATTAAGTGACTGTAGTTTGCTTTAGATTTTATATCGAAAAGGGAAGTTTTATCGTCAAAATCATCTGTTAGGGGTTTTCCAACTCCAAATGCTCTGTAGGGGGCTCTTAAACTCAAAATCATCTGGAGGGGTTTTAAACTTTTATTTTAGAGTGAGTAATTTGCTTTAATTTATATTGAAGAGGTAATTTTTAGCTTCAAACTCCACTGGAGGGGAGTTTAAACTCAAAACCCCTTCGACTACACTCATAACATTTTGAGTGTAAAATGTGCTTTTTTTTATTATTAAAGAGGTATTTTTACCTTCAAACCCCGCTGAAGTGGGTTTAAACTCAAAACTAAGTCAAAACCCATTTAGCTACGGTCATAGAATATTGAGTGCGTACTTTGCTTTTTTTGTGCTCTTGGAATTTGGGGATATTCGTTTGCATTTTTTTTTTTGAGATTTAACTGCAAAAACCCCAGGTAGGGAGGGGGTTTTAAACTCAAACCCCCCAGTAGGGGTTTTAAACTCGAACCCCCCTTGAAGGGGGTTTTAAACTCGAACCCCCCTGGTAGGAGGTTTTAAACTTAAAACACCCTTGGTTGTGCTGGGGCAAGTGATGGTTTTGTATTAAAATCTAAAATAAACAAAATCAAAGCATAAAATTAGTCACTAAATTCCGGGGGAGGGGTGTTTCATTTCGGGGGGGGGGGGAGGTTTGAACCCCAACCCCCCCCCCCCTGGCTACGCCCATGTGACCGTCAATAGTTGAAAAGCATGGTGCCATCCCTCCACCGAATTGTTTGTTCGTGCTAGATTGTCCTGTACTCGATTTCTAACATTCCATAATGCTATCGGAAATATTGGAGTCGCTCAGCGGGTTCGTCTCTGGCGACCAATAGAGTTGTCCTCCCATTAGTCAAACAAATTCTCTACAGCATTTAGCCGAGATTAATTTAGTTCTTGGAAGGCAGTATTTATAGATAAGAAATGCGATCGCCAGCTTAACTATTCCTGACACATCTAAGTTTGCCAATGTTATGTAAGAGACGCCCTGGTTTGATCAAAGAGAGATGCAGCAGATAATTAAGAATTCTGATTATACAATAACACACACGTGTAACGCACACATCTTATACCTAAACCTTGAACGGGTTCCCCACATTTCAAAATCATATTGTATAGCAAGCTATGCATTTTAAACATTGGTGAAAAAGTAGAATGAGATAACATTTAAAAGTACTCTCTTCCCCTGCAACTATGCCGTACTTTTAGACCTATTAATATTGAAGAAGATATTGAGACCTCAACAACAAAATGTTGCCCAGGAACTAAAATCCAATAATTGTATACACATCATATATGTCTTGCGCCATTTTGTCCTGCGCTCTTTTGTCGGGAAATTTCGCGCTATTTTATCAGGTCACCCATTAAAACAGCTTGTTTAAGAGGACTTTCCATTGCACAACTCCCTAGAAACAATTATTTAGGAATTTGACTATCACTGATGAGTGTTCGTATATTTGTATAATTTTACGTGTAGAGATCAGTGGGAATGTTTATGTGAATTTACTCTAGGGCAGTTGACCGTGAAAGAATAATAAAGTATGCGAATCTTGGATGCAGTGGCGTAGCTAGGGTGGGGGCTCCAATTATAAACAAATTCACCCAGGCCCCCAATCGAGGATCCCCCAAATGAGTGTCCAAATTATTATTTTTTTTACACTAAATATTAAGCCAATGCAATGTTATCTTGCTATGCATTGTGTTATGTAAATTAATAACCAGGTTGCATGTATTCCACACATTAGATTTAAATATTTCTTATGTATATTTTCTCATGTCATAATGTCGAATGTCAATATGCAGGGGCCCTTAAGGAGGCCAATCCCACCGGACCTCAAAATCCCTAGCAACCCCACTGCTTGGGTGACCGGTCATTTCATGTCTGGTCATATCATCCCCATCATATTGTCCCTACCAAATCATTCCCACCATACCATTCCCATCATGTCATCTCATTCCCATCATATCATCCCCATCATATCATCCCCATCATATTATCCCCATCATATCATCTCCACCAATCATCCCCATCATATCATCTCATCCACATCATATCATCCCCATCATATTATCTCCACCACATCATCTCCACCTAATCATCATCATCATCATTTAATCCCCATCATATCATCCCCATCATATCATATCATCCCCATCATATCATCCCCATCATATCATCCCCATCATATAATCTCATCCCTATCATATCATCCCATCATATCATCTCATCCCCATCATATCATCCCTATCATATAATCCCCATCATGTAATCTCATCCCCATCATATCATCCCATCATATAATCTCATCCCCATCATATCATCCCTATCATATAATCCCCATCATGTAATCTCATCCCCATCATATCATCATCATCATATTATCTCCACCAAATCATCCCCATCATATAATCCCCACCATATCATCCCCATCATATCATCCCCACCAAATCATCCCCATCACATCATCCCCATTATATCATCAACACCATATCATCCCCATCATTTCATTTCTTCTTAGTCATTATGTAATGATACACTTAAGGCTTTGACTTTCATCACTCATTTGATCTAGTGTAGAGATCTGTTGTTTCGAATTTTTATGATATTTTTACATATCGTATATGTCCGTTTGTCTGACTTGTAAAAGGTTTCATAACATTATTTCTCCCACATCTTTTTTTCGATCAAGCTGAAATTTTTTCCTGAAAAGAAAAAATAATTTTAAAAATTAAACAATTAGTTATTTAACTATTGGTAATACATTTTTCGTTTCGTACTTTGAACAAGGGAAAGAAATTGTACTTGACTGAAGTAATGATATAAGCTGAATTAGTCCCCTTTACAGGTCGCAGCTCTAAAATTTAAACTATACAATTTTCTCTAGTTCTAAATACCTCACTAACAGAGTGGTTAGTATGTCGGCCGGAGGAGGCGTTGGCCCCTAGGCCATGAGTTGAATTTTTTAAAATGCTTTTTAAAAGCGATTACGTTGAAATTCACCCAGGTATAGTCCTTCCCCCCCTCTCCCCATTTTCCCAACTGTTCCAGATAAGTGATAGCATCACATCGTATTGATAAACCTCAAAGCATGAAATAATGCTAAACAAAAAAGTAAAAGATAAAAATATTATTAATCGCTCAGATTTATTATTGTTGTGTAGTTAATACAAATGTAATGACATGACTGACCCAAACTAATTGATACTTTGATAATTGATACCACACTTTGCATAAGCATTTTTAAAAAAGTATTTTTAAAAATGTATTTCTTGTTTAATTGGGTTTCAACTGGAGATGGGTTGCGTTTGCACGGAATCCATTTCTTTCCAAAAATTAAAGCTTGGAATATAATGACAATGTCTTTGAGTCCGAAGATGGGTGCAATGTTTCACGTCACTATGCAGACCCAGTTGCGACCTACATAATTTCCTGCATCTCGTAACGACAAAACACGCTGGCGGTCTAGTTTTCTCTCGTCTTTTGCGCTTGTCTTCAATAAAGGCTTTTCTTGGAGTCTCAAATAAGTGTTCCTCAGCCTTTGTGAGAGCTGTCAAACTGTCTCTTTCAGAGGACATTTGGTGCCGGCTACTTTCCTCTATGCCAGTAAAGGCGAAATGGCGCCTGAGTTAATCTTTATAGCTATTACGCGGGGCACTCCTTCCTCATTTAATCTCAGAAAGAAAATCTCCTTTGGCATGAACTCGTCTCCCATTCGGGATAAGTATCCAACCCATGCAAATGTCAAATGGTAATCAGTGCTTCTTTACTGTCCTTAGCGTTCTCCAGCAGAACAAAGTTATTTCTAATGTAGTCTTGACATCGTATGCGCATTATGGGACGAAAACAACTTTTGATGCCTTCGTTAGAGCATCCAGGTCTCAGAGCCATAGGACTTGGATGCCTTCTAAGAAGCTAAGAATATCCTCAAGCGTGAAAGACGGGATAGTACAAACAAAAAGCAATTGAATTCATCTAACCTCCGTTATATTCTTTTGGTGGCAGTCAAATGAAAAGTCAAGTAACCACATCCTATTGATGTTAGGATCGTTTTTTTTTTAGCGGCCTCCGAAAGGGGAAAAGACCCAATTAGTTTTGTGTGGAATGTCCGTCCCGTTTAGATCTTGCAAATAGAAAAGATATTGAAAAATCCGACGTCATGATATTTTAGACCTTTCAAGTTCTGATGCAAGCAGTTTTTTTCAGAAAAAATACATCATTTTTACAACAATTCATTATTAATAGTAACAAACACAGGAGGCAATTTAGTAAGGGAGATGACTACTTATCATATTTTTAACTAATTTATGCAAATGGTTTTCAATTTGTTGTAAAAATAAATTCTTTACAAATGTATTGCTAAGTTTTGTAAGTTCTTAACTACTACATTTTCAAAAAAAAAAAAGGTACTATTTTTGTCAAAGAGAAAAAATCTATTTAATATGCATATAAGCGGAACATAATTTTAAACAACAATTAATAAGTAGTTGTCCCCCCCCCCATTATCCCTCTAATTACACCATAACATAAAAACTTAATTATTAATTATTTTTTTTTTAATTATTATTTTTACGAAATGTTTTTCTATGAGGCCTTAAATAAAAGATTGACCCTTTACAAAACAGTTAGATCAATAAGATGAACATTATATGAAATCAGTTAAGCCAGGTTCACATCTAACTTCACTTTCACCTATCCCTTTATCTGCTTGACAGTTGGGGCATCACACAAGATCTGTCAACCTTTTTTATACATTCTTTTCGGTCATTTGACTTCTTATAGAATTTCATTCTGATATTCTTTCTGAAAATATTAGATCTCGTAAACTAGAAAAGATATTGAAAAATCCGATGTCATGATATTTTATACCGTTTTACCTGCCTGGGTTGACCACTTTTGGGGCCGATTTTGAGCTTGTGCTTCCAGACAAACTGTCTTTGTAACCTTGTTCTTTATCTTTTCGTTTTCATACAGATATTTAACACTAGAAAATAAAAAACATACTGATGTTTTTTTTAAACTCTTTTATTACTTCAAAATGGTTGGATATTCTAGTGGCCAGGCTCCAGAGCTACACTGCTATTAACCATTGCCCTAAATGACTAGTGGACACATTCAGTTAATGTCTTAAACCTTTTTTTCTTAAACCTTTTTTTCTTAAACCTTTTTTTTCTTAAACCTTTTTTTTCCCCTGTTAGTATCTGGATTCTGAATCATCATCTGAAATTTTCTATAAGTGTGGAACAGTCAATAGACGTGCCTATGCCATAATTTCATATGGAAACAAGATGGAGGTGAAATTCAAGTCTGACGCCTCGGTGAATGCACTTGGCTTTAAAGCTTCATACAAAGGTAAAAAGAAAGTATTATATTTATAAGGTATCATTGAAATGAAAAATTACAAAGCTCATATCAACTCACTCTGTTTGTCTAGTAAAAAAGTTTGAACTTTTTTTCTCCCACTTCCCATTCTCTGATCATGTTGAAACTTTGCACACTAATTCAGTTGACCTGACAAAACATGAATCTTTTTATTTTCAAAGTCATCCATTAGTTAATAAACATTTGGTCATTAATTATTTTCATTGATATTGAAATAAGGCGAATAAATGCTACTTAAATGAGAGATGTGGATGTATACATGGATTTAGTCTCCTTATTACGTTTTGTCACTTTTTTCTCACTTTACCCATTCTCGGATCAAGTTGAAATTTCGCACAGTTATTGATTGTCGATGAGAATGCACGAATACAAAAAAAAAAAACAACAAAAAAAACAACAACAACTAGATAATCAATTAATTAATTATGTTTTTTTTATATATCAGAAAGGGTGTTAAAACCTGCCATCTTGAGGTAAATGACAGTAGTAATCAGTATTTTTTCCTTAGATAAGCTTTTTTTTTTTTTAAAGTATTCTTTGCTTGTTTACGGCCTCAGCAGCTATTAGTTTTGTGTGGTCTGTCTGTCTGTCCGTCCGTTTTTGATGTTACCTATCATATCTAGATAAAGATTTCGATAGATCTATTGGGCCGTGTTTGGGACTAGTAACGTTGCTGCCTCTAAAACAATGTCTAGATATAAACTTGATATAGTCTAGTCGATATAGATTTACTTGTAAATAGATATGTACCTTTATTTTTAGACCTTAATATCTTTATGATTCTATCACTTATCTGGACCAGTAAGGATAATGTTTGGGGGGGGGGGTGAGGGATATCTATGTGAACTTTTACCGTATTCGCTTTTAAAAGCATTAAGAATAAAAAAATAAAGAAACGCCTCCTCAGGCCGACATACTAGCCACTCAGCTAGTTAGATACTTATGACAAAAAGAAGAGTGTATAGTTATGTCTTATGTATTGTTTGTTTCTAACTTACTTTAAAGCGGCGCCCTACAAATAGTATATAGCTTACACCACCATTTTAGTCAAGTACAATTCCTTTCCTTGTTCAAGATACGAAGCAAATTAATTAATTACAAATAGTTAATTAACATTTTTTTTAAAAATTGATGCTTGTGTTGTCAGGTAGAAGAAATATTTGTGCAATGTTTCATCTTGATCCGAGGCTGGGTGTCGGAGAAATAACGTGTACAAACTTTTGACCAGACAGACAGAGTTAATATAAGCCTTGTAAGCCTCTTGCAAAAACGGTATACATTCTAAAATGTTCTTATAAAGAGACGAAACGACCTTTGAAATATTTTGCATCTTTTATATGGTCTCCGGCTATATGGAGTAAGCAATACTTAGCATAGCTTTCCAGCATCAGGCTTACAAGATTGGTATGTGCTAGTTACATAAATCTAATCAATTAACACATTTTCGCGCATTTAAAATGCACATGAGTATAGCTCGCACTATTTACAGAATAACTAACAACAAAATCGTACCAGCCGCACCCTAATATGCCCCGCATGTGTAAAGAGTGATGTACAACTCTCGGTACATAAAGGTGTAGTTCATCAGACGTCTGTCCCTCGAGATGCAATCGTGCTCCATTTGTTGTTCTAACAAGTGATACGCAGTGCTACATCCGTGTGAGATACGAGCCTACGGTCGTATCTGTATTCTGTAGTATTTTGTTTGACAGAAAGTCGTTGACCTAGATATAATGACCCACCGGTATGTCCATAGTTTCCTTTATGCTAGGATTAAGAGTAAAATATATTTTGTAAACCCCCGCACCTTTGTTTATCCCACACTGCCGCGATTCGTTCGTTTAAAAAAAAAAAAAAAAAAAAAAAAAAAAAAAAAAAAAAAAAAAAAAAAGTGTATTACCCGCGGGTTATATGCGTGATAACTAAAAATTTTAACAGTTTCTTAATCTATTCTTTAAACAGGGCTATGCTTTAGAATATCTCAAGACGTCGTTGGAGGTAGCGTCATCATCCCCACTGACAAATTACCGCAAACGAACAGTATCATTTGTCGGTGGCAATTCGCCTTGCATCAAGAGTACTTGTTCATGATCAAAATGTTAGAAAAGAACGTGGCGTTCCCAATGAAGCCTTTCTGTGGCTCCTCCCCATTGAAGGTATTCCATTGTTATCTTCATCTGCTTGTATTGTTTTTTTGCGAAAGACATTTGCATTAAAAAAAAACACTGACACTGTCTCCCAATCCTAACCCTAACACTAAACCAGAACTTACAAATAGAAAAACAAGACCTAATACAATACTCAGAAAGACATAAGGGTAGAGGCACATTTCTTAGTCCATACAGTAGAAAAAATTCGTACAAGTGCTCCTTATTACCTAGTGCCATCAGAGAATGAATGGCATGGGTTGCCTGAATCAGCCAGGAAAACCATCGACTTGGCAGAGTCTAAACCATTGATTAACATGCATGATTATATTGACACATGAAATGCGAAGGACGTAATTATCTTCTTTTCTTGAAGCCACGTCTGTAATATAAAAGATAACATAAATAATGACGAACATGTCGATACATTGTGCCCAATAATCCAATCATATGAGATAATACCGTGTAAGCTTTTTTTCTTGAACCCAAGAAAAATATACTAGCCCTCCCCATTTTTTTTTAAATTTAAATCATGACTTCATGGAAGTCAGGTGGGCGGAACCTGAACGCTGATCTGAAGAACGGCTGTAATGATTTTTCTAGAAATTTAACAGTTGATGTAATATTGCTGAGAAAAGAATTCCAATTGGGTAAAACTGTAGTTTGATAAGATAAAAATAAATGTAGATTTGGCTTAAGAACTAGGCTTAAATCTAGAGACACATCGGATTTGAAAGTACTATCGCGTTCTTGAAAGGACTATCGCGTTCGGGAATTTCCGAATGTTAGTCATTATGGATTTAAGAGTTGAATACATGAATGTTCAGTAAAAAATAGTTTGCATCGTCTAGTTTTCAATGTGTAGATCTGTAGCGTTGGAATTGTTCAAGAAACAAACAAACAGTTGTTTATTCAATTTATAGTTTCTGTATGTCTTTTTACTAGATTTACTAAGTTTTCTTATATTTTACGTAAATATAATATAGATTAGGTATAGATTCTAGATCTAGATGTTAGTGGTGTAACTAGGGTTGGGAGGGGGGTCCCAATTCCAGTGCCCCTTTTTGGGGGGTTCCCCAAATGAGTGTCCGAATTTTTTTTTTATTACATTAAATATTAAATATTACGCCACTTGCATGTAATTTTGCTAATCAAGTTGTTATAAAAGTTAGTGACCATGGTACGTGTATTCCACACAGATTAACTCTTTCCGTGCAGGGTTACTCTTAAGGAGTAACTTGGTAAATGTTTTATTATTATTAAAGTTGTTAATTGTTTCTCACCAAGTACAAGTATCCCTTATAGTTTGTTACTTGCAAGTCGAGAATTTGAAAATAAAAGAATCATTCCTTGGTTACTTTGAAACTGTGAAGCCAGGTGCACAACATGATGAAGAACTTGTTCTGAAAACATGTAAAGACATTAGGCTGGACTTTGATCTGTGCAGAGGTCATACCTAAGATTACTCAGTCTGTCTGGCCTGCTGAAACGTCTCTTAGACATAAAACCAAAGGCAACATTTCTGAACTGTAATAACCTTTGTCTCAAACTGGCAGCTCTTGATTCTGCTGAGATAGATCAAGCAATTGTCACCTTTTTTGGCACTGTACATGAATTGTTCATCTTTTTTTCCAATTCACCTCAGAGATGGGTCAAACTGGAAGAAGCTGAATCATGGAGTTGAAATAAGATGAGTAGTTCAAGAAAAGATATAGCGTCGGCAGTTTCCTTGCATCTTCACAAAATCATCAAATTCCAGGAGACACTTTCAGAATCAACAACTGAAAGAATGGACACTAGAAGAAGTGATGAGAATTTTCTTCAATGGAAAATTATTAATTTTTAATTTACCTGGAATTCTGGTCGAATCTCCAGCTCCCAATCAATATAGTTCATAAGAAAAGGAAAAGTCAAGAGATTAAGGCCCTTTCATGCTTTCTGCAAAATGAAGAGAAACGGACGAAGGTGATGACCCAATTCATCGAAAGCGCAAAGAAAGGTTTAGTGAATGCTATAGATTTCATGTAAGCAAAACAACCAGCAGAACTAAAAGACTTAATGGGGAGTTGGGTTCTGATGTACGACTGTCAATATAACTGCAATTCAAACGTGTTGCAACAGAAGTGCTGGACAGATTTTATATGGAAAATGGACAGATTCCAAAGGTTGGAAAAATGATATGGACACGCTGTGGGTTTCTTCTTGAACCTTTGAAGTCTATGGATGACGACACGCTGATGAAAAACTGTGTTACTTTTTCCTGTTTGTATGATGTAATACGGCCGAATCGCTTGCTCAATAATTTCATTGCTGCTGTGATGTTGCTTGTTCAGGTTGTCTTGAGGTCAACTATGGATGACTGTTGAATTTCAACCAATTACTCTGCAAGCGTTTGGGTGTTATTGTTCGGGTGTATTCCGTGTAGTTGATCAACAATCCAGATAAAACAAGACATCGGTTTTAACAAGTAAAGAGATGTAGTCAACGCTGAAGAACAATGTAACATGTATTTATTCTAAGAAAAGGCCACAGTAAACGTCTCTGTCACTAAACACGTCATTACCCTAGAGGATTATATCGCTAACTCATTTTCCGGTCTCTAACCCAACATATCCCAAACGTCACTAGTCCCGTTCAATATGCGTTTTCTATGGTGCGTCGCTAAATAACTAAACTATAAATAAGGTGTCTAACACTGCACAATCACTTTTCATCAACAAACCAGTACCACAATAACAAATTGTCCTATTGAGGAAGCAGACTTCATATGAAAATGAGGTGTGCTTAAACCTTGCAGCCCTCTTTTATATACTGCTATCTTATATTGCTAATTCATCAACTCCATTTTTTCAACAAATTTCTAGCTATAGTGAATCCAAGAGTGACAAAAGTAATTTAAAGCTACATTGTAAGTTAAAGAGATCCATCTTTCTTTAAATTGATATACAAATTCAAATTTAAACCTATTTAAATAACAATCTCTGGCCTCCTTCAGTCGCGTTGTCTACAACTACAGTTATGCTGATGACTTTTATGAAAGTTCTATTCTGTTATGAATTCCTCTCTAGCGTCTCTTTGAATGATTGACAAAAGTTTATGTGTCATGTCAAAGGAGTTCACAACAGGATCGCTTTTTAATGTATTGTATATACATAAAAAAATACAACTTGAATTCAAACTTGAGGCCTTCACAAACCTATACGTTAACCATTGTTCCAGCGAAGTGCTTATGAAAAAAGTAGGTTTTACAGTTATCTATTGTTAGCTTCAAACCTTTAAGTGACCTAATTCTCCACACAAAGGGGGCTAGTTCAACTTATAGCTGCAACACATCCATTATTCTGGATACCAAATAAAATAATTAATTACCAAAACTTAATTAAATATTTTTTAAAAATGATTCTTGTTTTGTCTCTCTCTCTCTCTCTCTATCTTGGAAAGATCACGCTGTACCTGGAAAATGTCAACCCTGTAACAGAGGATCTTTGCAAAAATAAAGTTTTTGGGTCCTACTTTCTCGACGAATTTCTGATTTTGGTTTACAAATGGGTTCCAAGGAATTCAGATATAAATACATGGCAAGGAACTGTTATCCTTAAGTACTTCAAGGGATATGGTAAGTGCTTAGCTAGCTTTCTGCACTGGCTCTATCTATCTATCTATCTATCTATCTATCTATCTATCTATCTATCTATCTATCTATCTATCTATCTATCTGTCTGTCTGTCTGTCTGTCTATCTATCTATCTATCTATCTATCTATCTATCTATCTATCTATCTATCTATCTATCTATCTATCTATCTATCTATCTATCTATCTATCTATCTATCTATCTATCTATCTATCTATCTATCTATCTATCTATCTATCTATCTATCTATCTATCTATCTATAGTAAATAGTTAGCTAGCTTTATGTACTGTTCTCTTACCTCCTCTATCTCTCTCTCTCTCTTTTTATATATCAGGGCCGCCGCGAGGGTTGTGGCCGCCTGCGTGCAAAATTTAAAAATACCTCCCCCCCTTTTTTTTTTCTTGAAAAAAAACAATGTCATACGACTGAGAGCTGGACACTGAGCTGGACCATGCACCATTTTTGTTAATCCTCCCTTTTCTTCCCTTTCATATTCACACCGTTGTCGTATCCCTTATGCCCTCTTAGCTGTTTTATTGTCAGTTATAACTTTGTATTTTTTTCTATTACGAAGTCATAGTCCTTCTCAAGTTGTATCAGTAATGAGCGAAACCCAGAACATGTTCATGTATTGCACATGAGGTCTCTAAGAAACAGAAGCAACAGGCTAATCATTTTAATTTGTTCGTATGAGACATATCTGGTGTACAATCTAATTTTTTGTGAAAGTATTTGTGTGCTTATATCTACAATTTTATTTTCTATTTCACTCAAATTTTGAAATAGCCTATATTAATTGATACAAATACCCTTTGTGTGTGTGTGTGTGTTATTTTGGATCCTTTAAAAGCGAGACATAGCCGATAATAATTCGTTCTATAAAGGATTGCTCAGGCTGCTTTTCAAAATCATTCATACTTTAGTGCGTTGCATCTATAGTTTTCTTTTTCAAGAGCAATTTTTTTTTTTAAATTTCTTTCTGCAATATTTTCGTGTCTTTTCAGAAATAATTTGACCCGAATCATTTATTTCTTTTGTATCTGTAATGTCGTCTATATTTATTTATTCTTAAAACAACCGTCATGGGCCATTCAGTTCAAAATGTGGTGACTTGAAACACAAAAGCCGTTGACGGTGAACCATTTTCAACGTTTCGTAAACTTTGATAATGACTTTCACAATTGTATTTTGGAAATATATGCATTGTGTTCAAAACCATCTGATATAAGCGGATTCGGAGATACCTACAAATTTATCCAACACATCCCTAGCACAAAATAGAGTTGCTTAGCGCTGAAGATTTCTTCTTGAATTGATATAAAATAACTAATCCTAAGAACAAGTCACAAACACAATGACTTGAACTAAAACACGTTAAAGTAGTATTTCTTAAGCATTTCAGGGTGACGACCACATGCCAAAATTTTTTTTCGAGCCCCTAGTAGCTGGGCACTTAGAGGAGCGATGTAGGTGCCCACAGTGTAGTCCGTGAGTTTTTCTAGGAATGAAATGAAAAAGAAAAAAAAAACTTGGTTATAATTATAACAAAATTTTCAAGTTTTATTTTTCCTATTATAGTAATTTAACACTGTTTAGAATCCGAAATTACATAATGAAATTTCACAAAAACGAGTCCGTTTTAGCGTTTTAGAAGTTATTTCTATTACAGAATTGAACATTCGGAGGGCTTATGCTCATGTAGACAAGAGGTCTGATTTCGGGGCCGGGATACTGCGCTCAGCGTATTCTGGCGTTATCAGCTTAAGAAATTCTTTCTCTAAGCATTACACCTTTTTCACGTAATAAGAAGAAAGAATATACAAACGGCCAATATTAGTGAGTTTTCTTTTAGAGTAAACAAACAATATCTAGTAATAAAGAGACAGACTTGGTCAATAGTATTATTCGAGAGACATTCTAGGTCTATATAGCAGTCGGACGTCTATAATGGCGTGATCTTTTTTAAGATCATCTTCGTACTAAGTAAGACGTTTCTATCGCGGACCTTGTTTCACACAAAAATCGGCACTATAATAGTGCAACAGTCGGAAGAGATTCGACCAATACCAGGTAAGAAAATCCAGCAGAAGACGGAGACGTTTTGAAATGTTTTCTTCCAAAAAGTTTTAACCCATATTGTAGTTTGTTGCTAATGCCTATCGCGAAAACGGTCTACATTTGATAAGGTCTTATTAGAAGATGAAATGATATCTCTTACTTAAGATATTTTCATTTGTAAACACGTGGGGGATGGACGAACTATATATTAGTAAACGGGTAAATAGATTCCATCTGCTAGATTATATATATCAAACGAATTAATAACGATAATGAAAATAAAACATTTTTTTCGCCGCTCCCCCCTCCCCCTCTTTGTTGTAGGGCGGTCGTTGGCTTGTTGCTCCAAACAGCTAGTAGCTTACAAATTAATGTAGATCTACATCGATAAGGAACCAAAAATTTTCTACGCTTAACCATTTAACATAAAAGTGAAAATGTTTTTAACATTGAGCTTTTAATTACTAGATTTATTTAGAGGGTAGGGTACTCCACTAAACAACAATATTTCTATGTAGTAAGTAGATACTAGGAAGAAAAAAATATTTTGACTGATCTGCTTCTGTGTCATTCGAAACAATATTACAGAGAGCCTATGAAATTTCAATGTCAGAAACAAATAGGTGTGACTATGGACAAATTCTGGGAATCTCTCGCACTCCGCTTCATTCTTATTAACAAGTTTTCAAAATAGCTTAAACTATAAAAAAAAAATTAAAATAATAGGTAACCTTGGAATAATGATTTGGCCGCCCCCTACCTTCGGCCGCCAGCGCGCAATACATACAATTGCACAATAGGTATCGGCGGCCCTGCTATCTATACATAGTAAGTAGTAAGCTAGCTTTCTGTACTGTTCTCTAGCCTGCACTCTCTCTCTCTCCCTCTCTCTCTCTGTATATATATGTAGTAAGAAGTTAGCTAGCTTTCTATACTGCTCTCTAGCCTGTACTCTCTCTCTCTATCTATATATAGTAAGTGGTTAGCTAGCTTTCTATACCGCTCTCTAACCTGCTCTCTCTCTCTCTCTCTCTATATATATATATATATCTATATTCAGTTAGAAGTTAGCTAGCGTTCTCTACCGCTCTCTAGCCTTCTCTCTCTCTCGCTATCTATATACAGTAAATAGTTAAGCTAGCTTTCTGTACCACTTCCACACATGCTCACCCCCCCCCATGCCTTTCTTCTCTGATCTCTGTATTACTTTATTTTAGAGTATTACAATTCACTTCCTAATGCAAAGAGTCTCTACCTCAAAGTAATTGTTACTGGATTCTACAGAGTTAAAAAAGCAACAATCAAAAGCTTCCGCAGCCACTTCGCTACGCTTCTATGTAAATGCAATCACTGGGGGGGGGGGGGGTGAGGGGCGGGGGCGGGAACTTTTTAGTAAAGAAATCACACAGTTATGTAAAACGAATTCTTTCCTTACATTAATAAGATATACTACATATTTATATTTTATCCTATTCTTAGATCCTGTTGCCCCCCCCCCTGTTGGCCGATTTGGTGGGGTGGTGGAGGGGAGCGACTTCATCCTTCCTTCCCCCTCCCTAAACATTCGAGTGGTGGAACACAGTTTCTTAACATAATTAGTTACTTATCTATATGATAAAAGCTTCTAATTAATATTTAACCAATATTTATTTTATGTCATTCCTCTTCTTGTGTGTTGGTCGATTGGGTGGGCTGGGGTGATTATATCTACTGCCTTCCCCACCTAAACCCTTTGAGTGGTGGGGCGGTTCAATTTTTATATTAGAATAAAAAAAGCAGTATTTCTCAACCTTCGGTGAAAAAAAGAACAGTCATGTTAAGGCCTTTCTTTTGCAAGCTTGGGGGTCTGTGGGAGCGCTGTAAGTCTTCCGAGTGGGGTTCGGGGCAAAGCTCCGACGCCAAAAGCGTTTTCTTGCATTCTTCACTGCAGAAACGCCTTCTCCTGACATCTACAGCTCATTAATAATTAGTTGAGATTGGGGCATAGCCCCGACGCTAAAAGAGTTATCTTGCATTCTCTTGACATCTACAGCTCTTTATCCATCAGTGAAGTTCGGCCCGACGCCAAAAGTGTTTTCTTGCATTCTTCACTGCAGAAACGCGTTCTCCTGACATTTACAGCTGATATTCATCAGTGAAGCGTTTTCTTGCATTCTTCACTGAAGAAATGCATTTTCCTTACTTACCTAAAGCTCATTATTCATCCTATTAAAAACGACCTTTTGAATAACGTTGTACTTCTAATATGAATTTATAGGCCCTTAATACATTGCAAATAAAACCGATTTGTTCTTTGAAAAGATCAGATGCCCCATATATTTAGATTAAGGCTTTGAGGATCACCGCCGAAAAGAAAAATTCGATAAATAATATTCAATAAAATCCCAGCAAAAATGGTTAGTTATAGTCCCAAATTTAACTAGAAAAATATCAGATTGAGTAAAGGTTGGAAAAAGGCGACTAGGAATACATTATTTGGGTTTATAACTCATCTCAATCGTGACTCTTATACTGAAAATTTTCGTTTGAATTCTAACTTTTCCAAAGCAAAGTCATAAAATAATTATGATAAATTCATGTGAAATTACATATACTCTGTCTGGAAAGGGGAGGGGCGGTAAAATGAAAACGATTAATCCTCGCTCCTTTTTATAATTTCTGCTAATGATTGCATTTTGTATAAAAGAATAGGGGTGGGGTGACTCGATATAAGAATTTAATTTATAGCATATCTATACTATAAAGTAGAAAGTTAGGCGTATGCATGTATGTATGTATGTATGTATGTATGTATGTATGTATGTATGTATGTATGTATGTATGTATGTATGTATGTATGTATGTATGTATGTATGTATGTATGTATGTATGTATGTATGTATGTCCCCACATAGAATCAAAACCGCTTGACCAATCTTGATAAAATTATTCCTTGGGTACTAACTTAGACCACATTGTATGTATTGTACCACTAAAACAAACTTAAGACCCTAAAAAAACAAACAAAGTTGACCAACTCTATTAAAGCTATAGTATTTTATGGATCTATGCTTTGTTTACAATGTTGAATTGAGAAAAGATCGAAAGGATTTAGATCTAGATCTATTTTTAAGAACTACACTTTGCGCATATAGTTTTTTACTTTGACATATGAAAATATAAAAGAAGGTTCATTGATTTCATTATTTAATAAAATTAACCTTCAAATTTTTGTTTCAAGATGATTTTTTTTACATAAATTCGTTCCTTATATCTGCGAATATAGAATTCCTGATGTACATTCTTCTATTAGAGACAATACCGTAATGTTACACATCTTTCTATTGCTAGGTCTCAAACTCTAATTCAACTCTAAGATGTTATAACTTCTCTACGCAAAGATAGTTTTATACTTTAACACATGAACATACTAATTATAGTCCATTCATTTCATAATTTAATCAAATTAACAAATTTGTTTTTCTAAAGCATTTTTACATGAGCGCAACTCTATTCTTAATATCGCGTGAAATCAGGTCAATTAGCTATTTTTAGCTCCATTCATAATATTTTTAAATTCATAAATTCATGCATTCGCTTATAGCATTATTATTTTATTTAATTGTTTCTAATGCACTACATAAGTGACTACATCAGCAATTCGCAAGTTAAGACCCGCGGGCAGCGGGTAATATCTGTATAGTATAAATTATATTACTTACAGATTTTTTTTTAATTTTGTAGTTTCTTAACTATAATACAAAAAGAAAAAGTATTGCTTTGTCCGATGAGAGAAAGGAGATGGCATGTATCGCCCCTCCCACCTTTTTCCTTTTACATTTACTAATCATAAAATTTGAGATTAAAGTGTGGTGCCAAATAATATACAAATGGTTCACATACCAATACGTAGTTTATATTATATAGATATTCAACTAATTTTGTTCACAAACTAGGATTCCTCCATAAAAACAGGACCAACCCCCACTCATAGGGCTAGAGCGGGGAAGGCAGTACATGCAATCGCCCCCTCCTTTACCCACCGAATCGGTCAAGATACCAGAAGGGGAGAGACATAATATAAAATTTATATATCAATTCAACTATTTTTGTTCACAAACTATTATTTCTCCATAAAATTAGAACCGCCCCCCCCCACACTCAAAGGACTTATGTGGGAAGGGCAGTAGAGGTATTCGCCCCCCCCCCCAATCGGCCAAAGGGGGAACGACATAATATAAAGATCGGTTAAAATATCAATAACAAACTTTAATTATATAGATATTTAATTGATTCTGTTAGCATGCATACACATAAATTGGACCGCCCCCCCACTCAAAAGTTTTTGGTGGGGGGGGGGGCGGATTTATTCCATCGCCCCCTCCCGACACCACCAAATCGGCCAACATACTAGAGGGGCGGGGCTAAATAATCTAAAAATAGTTTGAAATATAAATAATTAGTATATATTATTAATATAAGTAATAAATTCGTATACAAATGGTGTGAATTCTATACTAAAAGTCGGCCGATGGGGGGGGGGCGATCGCCCCTACCGCCCCCCTGGATCCGCGAGTAAGTCTTACCTGCTTTCTGTATAGTGTCCATGTCTTAGATCCAAACAGAAGGGTTGAGATAACCACCGCCTGGTAGACATTGATTTTTGTAGGCAGGCGGAGCGATTTATCCCGCCAAACTCTCGACTGAAGGCGTCCATAAGCTCTACTGGCACTGGCCAGACGGTTATCAACTTCCCTCTAAAGTGGTGCATCATTGATACTATACTACCAAGATATGTGAAGATAGATAGATAGAAAGATAGATAGATAGATAGATAGATAAAAATGTACTACTTACTATACTTGATACTAATTGTGACTGTTGCTCTGCTTAGAATCCTTCAATTGCTCATGGATGTGCCCCCAGTCAGAATGCCAATTCATTATTTCCCTAATAAACTTTTCACCGGTACTTTACTGCCTTTGTTCGGAGTTGCCACTAGGTCTCACGTGCCAAGAGGACAGCGGACAATGCAAAGCGGAGGAATGTGACCCCAGTGAGTAGAATACAACATTAAACTTCCTTTCACTCATTGTAATAACTTTGTTGTTAGGACAGAATCGAGAATTTCACTTTGTTCAGGAAGAATTGACAAATTATTAGTTAGCATTAATGTGTCTTAATTAAGGGGAGAGAAAGAGAGAGAGAGAGAGAGAAATCTAAAAAAAAAAAAAAGAGAAACATAAAAAGAGAGAGAAAGAAAAAAAAAGAAAGAGATAAACATAAAAAGAGAGATAACATAAAAAGAGAGAGAAAGAGAAACATAAAAAAGAGAGAGAGAAAAATAAAGAGAGAAAGAAATAAAGAGAGAGAGAGAAGAAATAAAAGAGTGAGAGAAACAAAAAAAGAGGGAAACTTAGAAAGAGATAGAAACATAAAAAGAGAGAGAGAGAGAGATACATAAAAGAAAGAGATAGAAACATAACAGAGAGAGAGATAGAAACATAAAAAGAGAGATAAAAAAACATAAAAAAGAGAGAGAAACATAAAGAGAGAGAAATAAAAGGAGAGATAGAGAAACATAAAATAGAAAGAAACCTTAAATATATAGAGAGAAAGAAACATAAAAAGAGAGAGAAACATAAAGAAAGAGAGAAACATAAAATAGAGAGAGAGAAACATAAAATAGAGATAAACCTAAAATATATATATAGAGAAACATAAAATAGAGAGAGAAACCTAAAACAGAGAGAGAGAGAAACATATAAAGAAAGAGAAACCTAAAAAAGAGAGAAAACCTAAAAAAGAGAGAAACATAAAGAAAAAGAGAAACAAAAAGTAGAGAAAAAAACATAAAATAGAGAAAGAGAAAAATTAAGAGAGAGAGAAAGAAACATAAGATAGCGAGAGAAAAATAATTTGAGAGAGAAACATAAAATAGAGAGAGAAACATAAAAAGAAAGAAAAATAAAATAAAGAGAGAGAGAAACATAAAATAAAGAGAAAGAGAGAGAAACATAAAATAGAGAGAGAAACATAAAATAGAGAAAGAGAAAAAATAAGAGAGAGAGAAATATTAGGAGATAGAGAGAAACATAAAATATATATAGAGAGAAACATAAAATGGAGAGATAAACCTAAAATAGAGAGAGAAACATAAAAAGAGAAAGAAACATAAAGAAAATAAGAATCGTAAAATAGAGACAGAGAGAGAGAGAGAGAGAAACATTAAATAGAGAGAGAAACATAAAGGAAAGAAACATAAAGTAGAGAGAAACAAACATAAAATAGAGAGAGTGAGAGAGAAACAAAAAATAAAGATAGAAACATAAAATAAAGAAACATAAAAACAGAGAAAAAAATAAAGTATATATAGCGAGAAACTTAAAATAGAGAGAGAGAAACATAAATATCTATACAGAGAAACATAAAAATAGAGAGTGAAACCTAAAATAAAGAGAGAGAGAGAAACATAAAAAGAGAGAGAAACGTAAAGAAAAAGAGAAACATAAAATAGAGAGAGAAAAATAAATAGAGATAGAAACCTAAAATTGAGAGAGAGAGAGAAACATAAAATATATAGAGAGAAACATAAAGGAAAGAAACAAAAGGTAGAAAGAAAGAAACATAAAATAGAGAGAGAAACATAAAATAGAGAGAGAAACCTAAAGTAAAGAGAGTAAGACAAAATAGAGAGAGAAACATAAAATTTATAGAGAAACATAAAAAGAGAGAGAAAAATAAAATATATATAGAGAGAAACTTAAAATAGAGAGAGAGAAGGAAACATAAAGAGAGAGAGAAACATAAAATAGAGAGAAACATAAAGAGAGAGAGAGAGAGAAAAACTTAAAATAGAGAGAGAGAAGGAAACATAAAGAGAGAGAAAGATAAAATAGAGAGAAACATAAAGAGAGAGAGAAACATAAAATAGAGAAAGAGAGAGAAACAAAAGAGAGAGAGAAAGAACCATAAAATAGAGAGAGTGAGAGAAACATAAAGATAGAGACATAAAAAAGAGAGATGCAGAGGTACGAAAAAGTTTGTGTGAGAGTGAGAGCGAAAGAAAGCAAAAGAACTGTAGAAAAAGAGAGAGAGAGAGAGAGAAAGGGCGAAAAAAAAAAACAATCAGTAGTGCCATTTTAATGTTTTTTTAGCCCGACTTCATGCTTTTAGCTATTTCACATTGGGGGATGAAGGAGGCTCTAGAAATGTGTCACGTGATCGCTTTTAAAATACAAAAAACAAAAATTTATACGACCAATAATCCTCAAGGGAACTAATTCAATTTATAACACTACATTTGTACGATTTATTTTCCTGGATTGATACCAAACAAAATCATTAATTATCAAAAGTTAAATTACTAATTTTTTTTTTTAATTCTTGTTTTGTCAGATGTAAGAAAAAAATGTGCAAAATTTCCACTGCATCCAAGATTGAGTGTGGTAGAAATGACAGCAGCTACTCTGAACCAGAAAGACAGATTTTATATAAGCTTTGTGAAAATGTTGTTCGATTGGGACTCAAACTCCATGGCTCTTCAAGCCAGTATACTAACCACTGTGCCCGCGAAGTGCTTATGAAAATAGAACGGTTTATAGCTATCTATTGTTAGTTTTAAATTTTTAAGCGAGACCTAATTCTATACACCAAGTCAAGTAAAAATTATTTCCCTTGCTCTATAACAATCAAATTAATTAATTACAATTAATAATTAATTTGGAGGCGCGATGGCTGAGCAGTAGAGCGCTTGTTTTCTGAACCGAGGGTCCTGGGTTCCAATCATTGTGAAGATTAGGATTTTTAAATTTCGGCATCTTTGGTCGTCTCACCCAGCTCTAATGTGTACCTGACATTCGCTAGGGAAAAAGTGCTGGACATGTGACACCCTCGTTAACCGTATGCCACAGAAAAAAGATGACCTTTAAATCATCTGCCCTGTAGATCACAAGGTCTGAAATGGGAACTTAAATTAATTAAATTATTCGTTAATTTTTAAATTCATTGTGTTTTAGTCAGGTACAAGAAATATTTGTGCCAAGTTTGAACTTGATCCGAGACTGGGTGTGCAAGAAATAAGGTGTTCAAACTTTTTACCAATCAGACAGAGTGAGATGATAATAAGGGGGGGGGGTCTCTTTTCAACTTGATACTGCAGTCTGTATTGATCTAGGTAGATCTTACTACTAGTATTTTTGTAAACAAAGCAAGCAAATACAAAAAAAATCTTAAAAAAAAAAACAACAACTTATTTTTAACGAATATCAATTAGTTTGGATCAGTCATGTAAATACATTTGCAATATATCTAGACTTGCACTAATAAATCTGTGTGATTAGAAATATTTTTTACCTATTGTTTTTGTTAATTCTTTTTCGAGCTTTTGACTTTCTCATTAGGTTGTGATCCTATCACTTGTCTCAATACGCTGTGATCCTACCACTTGTCTCAATACCCTATGATCCCATCGCTTGTCTCAATACCCTGTGATCCTACCACTTGTCTCAATACCCTGTGATCCTACCACTTGTCTAAATACCCTGTGATCCTATCACTTGTCTCAATACCCTGTGATCCTACCACTTGTCTCAATACCCTGTGATCCTACCACTTGTCTCAATACCCTATGATCCCATCGCTTGTCTCAATACCCTGTGATCCTACCACTTGTCTCAATACCCTGTGATCCTACCACTTGTCTCAATACCCTATGATCCCATCGCTTGTCTCAATACCCTGTGATCCTACCACTTGTCTCAATACCCTGTGATCCTACCACTTGTCTAAATACCCTGTGATCCTATCACTTGTCTCAATACCCTGTGATCCTACCACTTGTCTCAATACCCTGTGATCCTACCACTTGTCTCAATACCCTATGATCCCATCGCTTGTCTCAATACCCTGTGATCCTACCACTTGTCTCAATACCCTGTGATCCTACCACTTGTCTAAATACCCTGTGATCCTATCACTTGTCTCAATACCCTGTGATCCTACCACTTGTCTCAATACCCTGTGATCCTACCACTTGTCTCAATACCCTATGATCCCATCGCTTGTCTCAATACCCTGTGATCCTACCACTTGTCTCAATACCCTGTGATCCTACCACTTGTCTAAATACCCTGTGATCCTACCACTTGTCTCAATACCCTGTGATCCTATCACTTGTCTCAATACCCTGTGATCCTATCACTTGTCTCAATACCCTGTGATCCTACCACTTGTCTCAATAACCTGTGATCCTACCACTTGTCTCAATACCCTGTGATCCTACCACTTGTCTCAATACCCTATGATCCTACCACCTGTCTCAGTACGCTGTGATCCTACCACTTGTCTCAATACGCTGTGATCCTACCACTTGTCTCAATACCCTATGATCCTACCACCTGTCTCAATACGCTGTGATCCTACCACTTGTCTCAATAGGCTGTGATCCTATCACTTGTCTCAATACCCTATGATCCCATCGCTTGTCTCAATACCCTGTGATCCTATCACTTGTCTCAATACCCTGTGATCCTACCACTTGTCTAAATACCCTGTGATCCTACCACTTGTCTCAATACCCTATGATCCCATCGCTTGTCTCAATACCCTATGATCCCATCGCTTGTCTCAATAGGCTGTGATCCTATCACTTGTCTCAATAAGCTGTGATACTACCACTTGTCTCAATACCCTGTGATCCTATCGCTTGTCTCAATAGGCTGTGATCCTATCACGTGTCTCAATAAGCTGTGATCCTACCACTTGTCTCAATACCCTGTGATCCTACAACATGTCTCAATACCCTATGATCCCATCGCTTGTCTCAATACCCTGTGATCCTATCACTTGTCTCAATACCCTGTGATCCTACCACTTGTCTAAATACCCTGTGATCCTATCACTTGTCTCAATACCCTGTGATCCTACCACTTGTCTCAATACCCTATGATCCCATCGCTTGTCTCAATACCCTGTGATCCTATCACTTGTCTCAATACCCTATGATCCCATCGCTTGTCTCAATACCCTGTGATCCTACCACTTGTCTAAATACCCTATGATCCCATCGCTTGTCTCAATACCCTATGATCCCATCACTTGTCTCAATACCCTATGATCCCATCGCTTGTCTCAATACCCTATGATCCCATCACTTGTCTCAATACCCTATGATCCCATCGCTTGTCTCAATACCCTGTGATCCTACCACTTGTCTCAATACCCTATGATCCCATCGCTTGTCTCAATACCCTGTGATCCTACCACTTGTCTCAATACCCTGTGATTCTACCACTTGTCTCAATACCCTATGATCCCATCGCTTGTCTCAATACCCTGTGATCCTATCACTTGTCTCAATACCCTGTGATCTTACCACTTGTCTCAATACCCTGTGATCCTATCACTTGTCTCAATACCCTGTGATCCTATCACTTGTCTCAATACCCTGTGATCCTACCACTTGTCTCAATAACCTGTGATCCTACCACTTGTCTCAATACCCTGTGATCCTACCACTTGTCTCAATACCCTATGATCCTACCACCTGTCTCAGTACGCTGTGATCCTACCACTTGTCTCAATACGCTGTGATCCTACCACTTGTCTCAATACCCTATGATCCTACCACCTGTCTCAATACGCTGTGATCCTACCACTTGTCTCAATAGGCTGTGATCCTATCACTTGTCTCAATACCCTATGATCCCATCGCTTGTCTCAATACCCTGTGATCCTATCACTTGTCTCAATACCCTGTGATCCTACCACTTGTCTAAATACCCTGTGATCCTACCACTTGTCTCAATACCCTATGATCCCATCGCTTGTCTCAATACCCTATGATCCCATCGCTTGTCTCAATAGGCTGTGATCCTATCACTTGTCTCAATAAGCTGTGATACTACCACTTGTCTCAATACCCTGTGATCCTACCACTTGTCTCAATACCCTATGATCCCATCGCTTGTCTCAATACCCTGTGATCCTATCGCTTGTCTCAATAGGCTGTGATCCTATCACTTGTCTCAATAAGCTGTGATCCTACCACTTGTCTCAATACCCTGTGATCCTACAACTTGTCTCAATACCCTATGATCCCATTGCTTGTCTCAATACCCTGTGATCCTATCACTTGTCTCAATACCCTGTGATCCTACCACTTGTCTAAATACCCTGTGATCCTACCACTTGTCTCAATACCCTGTGATCCTACCATTTGTCTAAATACCCTATGATCCCATCGCTTGTCTAAATACCATATGATCCCATCGCTTGTCTCAATACCATATGATCCCATCGCTTGTCTCAATACCCTGTGATCCCATCGCTTGTCTAAATACCATATGATCCCATCGCTTGTCTAAATACCCTATGATCCCATCGCTTGTCTCAATACCCTGTGATCCTATCACTTGTCTCAATACCCTGTGATCCTACCACTTGTCTAAATACCCTGTGATCCTACCACTTGTCTCAATACCCTGTGATCCTACCACTTGTCTAAATACCCTATGATCCCATCGCTTGTCTAAATACCATATGATCCCATCGCTTGTCTCAATACCCTATGATCCCATCGCTTGTCTCAATACCCTGTGATCCCATCGCTTGTCTAAATACCATATGATCCCATCGCTTGTCTAAATACCCTATGATCCCATCGCTTGTCTCAATACCCTGTGATCCCATCGCTTGTCTAAATACCCTATGATCCCATCGTTTGTCTAAATACCATATGATCCCATCGCTTGTCTAAATACCCTATGATCCCATCGCTTGTCTAAATACCCTATGATCCCATCGCTTGTCTAAATACCATATGATCCCATCGCTTGTCTCAATAGGCTGTGATCCTATCACTTGTCTCAATAGGCTGTGATCCTGTCATTTGTCTCAATAGGCTGTGATCCTATCACTTGTCTCAACAGGCTGTGATCCTATCACTTGTATCAATATCCTGTGATCCTATCACTTGTCTCAATAGGCTGTGATCCCATCACTTGTCTCAATATCCTGTGATCCTATCACTTGTCTCAATAGGCTGTGATCCTATCACTTGTCTCAATAGGCTGTGATCCTATCACTTGTCTCAATAGGCTGTGATCCTATCACTTGTCTCAATAGGCTGTGATCCCATCACTTGTCTCAATATCCTGTGATCCTATCACTTGTCTCAATAGGCTGTGATCCTATCACTTGTCTCAATACGCTGTCTCAATAGGCTGTGATCCTATCACTTGTCTCAATAGGCTGTGACCTGAATTCTAACTTGAAGGCTTCTCAAGCCAGCGTGATAACCACTCTGCTAGCGAAGAGTCAAGGAACATGGAAGAGTCTATATTTATCTATCACTTCTATTTCATGTTTATGTTCAAGCTAATATAAAGCCGATTAATTCAGCTAATGCAATCAGTCAAGTTTTATTTCTTTCCCTTGTTTGAGATACCAAACAAAATAATTTATTACCAATAGTTAATTATTTAATTGATTATTTTTTAAAATTGATTCTTGTGTTTTCATGTAAAAGAAATAATTGAGCAAAATTTCAACTTGATCGGAGATTTGGTGTCGGTGTAATAATAGAAACGTTTGGCCAGACAAACAGACAAACAAACAGACAGAGTCAGTTGATATAAGCTTAGTAATAAAAAAAAGTCTTGTTTGAAGAAGAAGCACATTTTGCTCAATGATTGGACATCTGTTAGTTCTGCGTTTCACACACTCTTCAGCAATGTTAACATGAAACATATTATTGTTTCGATCAAACCAGGTTTGTGTAGAAAAACTGTCAGAAACAACACAGTCTTTGAGACTCCTAACTTCCCAGAGTTACCGTCTGAGGACAAATTATGCGTATGGAAGCTTTTTCAGATAGACTCTTATGTTATGGTTACCTTTGTAAACAAAAGCCTAGAAGCCATGCCCAACTGTGGATATTATGTCATAATGGTAAAAAAAAACACAACACAACACAACACAACACAGTACTTTATCTTTTCAGTTTCTATTTATTTCTGTTTGTTTCACTTTATTTCTTCCCATTTAAATATATCTATATACATTCAAACTATTGGGATTTTTTGGAAGGAAAATGAAAGGCTAAATAAGATTTTCAGTAGCTTTTAGTCTTTTTTTAAAAATCTAAACGTGACGGACAGAAAGACCGAAAGACAAACAGACAAAGCGCACAAAAGAAAGTGCTTTTATCCTGATAATATAGATAAATTCTTCTTAAAAGAAATGCTATAAGAACTCGGTTCACCAATGCCTTTGTAGTTTTTATCCTTTGATAATCACCAACACTGTTCAAAGTCTACCTCTCTATTACCTCTCTATTACCGCTCTATTACCTCTCTATCACCGCTCTATTACCTCTCTATTACCTCTCTATTACCTCTCTATTACCTCTCTATCACCGCTCTATTACCTCTCTATTACCTCTCTATCACCGCTCTATTACCTCTCTATCACCGCTCTATTACCGCTCTATTACCTCTCTATTACCTCTCTATTACCTCTCTATCACCACTCTATTACCTCTCTATTACCTCTCTATTACCTCTCTATTACCTCTCTATTACCTCTCTATCACCGCTCTATTACCTCTCTATTACCTCTCTATTACCTCTCTATTACCTCTCTATCACCGCTTTATTACCGCTCTATTACCTCTCTATTACCTCTCTATCACCGCTTTATTACCGCTCTATTACCTCTCTATTACCTCTCTATCACCGCTCTATTACCTCTCTATTACCTCTCTATTACCTCTCTATCACCGCTCTATTACCGCTCTATTACCTCTCTATCACCGCTCTATTACCTTTTCTATTACCTCTCTATTACCTCTCTATCACCGCTCTATTACCGCTCTATTACCTCTCTATTACCTCTCTATTACCGCTCTATTACCTCTCTATTACCTCTCTATCACCGCTCTATTACCGCTCTATTACCTCTCTATTACCGCTCTATTACCTCCCTATTACCTCTCTATTACCTCTCTATTACCTCTCTATTACCTCTCTATTACCTCTCTATCACTGCTCTACTACCTCTCTTTATCTCAAAGATGTCTCTGGAAGATGAGAGCAAGTTCGAGCTTTGTAAAACGACACCTATCTTCCTTTACAAAGGTCTTGCCCGCCTATATTATAAATATAAAAAGAAAGGTGACTTTCCAAACTGGATCGGTCAGTTAGATATTCAATACACAATGAGCCCTGGTAAGTCTTAGAGCTTCTAAATACTTAGACAGCTATATATATATATACATACATATGTACACATAGACCATACCCATACAAGTACCTTTTACGATTTACTTTGGATTCATGTTAATGAACAATACATTTTGAACCTCTTTGGAACAGCCGACGCTGATTGCAATAGGTTCTGCTCGGAGTCGAATTGCAAGTTATCGTTCGACGCTAACGCTTCGCCGAATAAAGCAGTCACCTGTATTTGCGCCGAGAGCCATCTAGATCACTCCTGCACGATTAATAGTACAGTTTGTAAGGCAGAGGAGTGTGCCTTTGGTAATTTCTGCTTTTCATACATTTTACTGTTGTGTTGTTGTTTCTTTGGACGTAGGTTACTTAATTAAATATTCATCTGTGGTTTGAAGGATCAGTACTTGGTGTTTAGGTTTAGTGCTAAGTGTTTAGGTTTAATGCTAAGTATTTAGGTTCAGTGCTAATTATTTTGGTGCATTCTAAGTATTTAAGGTACATTTTAAGTATTTAAGTTTAACGCTAAGTATTTAGGTTGAGTTTTATGGCTCAGACGCCAATCGTTATATAGTTTAGCTAAGTATTTAGGATCTGTGTTGAGTTTTACGGCTCAAACGCATGGTGATAAGTAGTTTAGCTAAGTATTTAGGATCCGTGTAAAGTTTTACGGCTCAGACGCATGGTGATAAGTAGTTTAGCTAAGTATTTAGGATCAGTGTTGAGTTTTACGGATCAGACGCCAATCGATAAGTAGTTTAGCTAAGTATTTAGGATCCGTGTTGAGTTTTACGGCTGAGACGCCAATCGATAAGTAGTTTAACTAAGTATTTAGGATCAGTGTTGAGTTTTACTGCTCAGACTCCAGTTAGTAAGTAGTTTAGCTAAGTATTTAGATGGGGCGTGGTAGATGAGTGGCAAGGCTTCTAGACCGAGAGGTCCTGGGTTCGAATCTTGGTGAGACTGAAATTTTTTATTTGGGGATTCCTAGAATACCCCCAAGTCCATCCAGGTATCTGACATTATTTGGGGAAAATAAAGGCTGATGGTCGTTGTGCTGGCCACACGACACCCTCGTTAAAAAAACAGAAATTCAAAATCCCAGTCTTCTTCAGGATTCAAACCCGGAACTCTCGGTTCGGAAGTCAGCCACCGCGCCTCTAAAACTAACTAAGGACTAACTAAAATAAAAAAAGAAGGGGCAGCAACTGAATTCACCGAGTACTCCGAATGGTAGAGGATAAGCATTTGGACTTTTGTGTTACTGGAACCGTAATTAAACTGTACTGACTACTCTTTGAACCAATCCCAAAGGGAAACAAATTGGTAGTTATAGGACAGAAAATATCACTGTAAACCAGTGTTTCCCAAACTGTGTTCCGTGGAACCCTAGTGTTTCGCGAGGCCTGACTAGGTGTGTCCACGAATTGATGGACTAACTAACTAGGAGACCACCACGTGAATTACCCTCACTAAAAAAATAAGAAAAGTGTTCCGCTAAATACCCACAATGTGCGAAGTGTTCCGTTGAGGAAAAAGTTTGGGAACCACTGCGTAAACCAAAGTTTTTCAATCCATGGAGCACGCCTAGAGAAATTTGCGCTTTTCAACAAAGGGGGATGTGGGTGACATGATGACAACAGGGGCATAATAGAAGTAGATAAACATTGTTCAAGTAAAAACTTAATTACTACCTTTCTTTAAAAAAAAAGTTATTGAATTTAAAGACGCCGTTTCAACATTCAAGTTCAACTTAAAACCGTTAATTTTTTTTTTTTCGCAAGACAAGTCATCATCAAGATAAACTCTGGATGTTCATTTGAGGAAGACATCTCAGTGAGGCTCCACCTATACGATTCTTTCCGTCTTCTCGCGTTAAGAATGTTCAAAATTCTCCTTTAATTCCGTGCCATTGCTCTGTTGACATCATCTGTGTAGACCAGTGTATTCCTAACTTTGTATTCATCACAACACTTTGCACTTATTCTGAGAATTATTTGTTTGAAAAAAAAAATGTCAACTATATTCTGTTACTATGGCCCTCCCCCCCCCCCTCCACTCTAATTGTCTTTTGCTTCAATATAATAAGAAAATGATCTTTGCCCAAATAGTTTGTAGGAAACGGAAGTAAGATCATATTTTGGTTTCTAACTAGAATAGTGTGGTCCTCTTTAGACAAGTTCCCCTTTTAGACCTTGTGGTCTATAGGGCAGATGATGTAAAGGTCATCTGTTTCTGTGGCCTACGGTTAACGAGGGTGTCATGTGGCAAGCACAACGACCAACCGCCTTTACTTTTCCCCAACTAATTTCAGGTACCCATTAGAGCTGAGTGGACTCAAAGGCACTACTAGTCTCCACTAGGATTCGAATCCCGGACCCCGATTCGAAAGCTAAGCGCTTTACCGCTCAGCCACCGCGCCTCCTCTATAGGCAAACTCTACCAGAAATATATTTCATGATTATTATATCTTTGTTTCAAAAATAGAGTAAAATCTAGAGCAGTTCAAAGTTCATAGCGATGTTATAACATTTTTCCGTTTACGAGAAGAGCTAATAAGATCAAATTTTCTGGTCTGTATTTACTGTGGAATCAATTCGCTTGTAGGTCTACTAATAAATTCCTCGAATAGTTCGCGGAACACCAAGTCTGGCCTCGAGGAACCCTAGTGCTCTGCGGAACACAGCTTGGGAAACACTGCTGTAGACTAATAGACATTTAGACATTTAGCTGTACATTAACATGATCTGATGACGGCCTCCCCATTTCTGAAGTAAATGCCTTGTATGTGGATACCGTGTTTCCTCGATGTCTGTTTCGGTCCGTGCCTTTTTCTTCTTTGTCGGACTTTTTTTTCTAAAACTAGCGCTATAGAAAGAAACTAATTGAGGCGGCCCTGGGTGTAGATGCCAGGAGAATGCATTTCTGCAGTTCATAATGTAGAGAAAAAATTTTGGCACCTGGGTTCCTTGAAGGGAGCTTACAGCTCGACCCCATACATTTCAGAGAGAGCTCGTACGTAGATTTCATTTTTTGTCAAGGAGGACGTAAGAATGAAAATGGTGAAACATTGGCAGATTTTGTGAAACGAACAGGAAGCGTTAGAGAAGATCCTGCCTTTCGTCCAAAAGTAAAATTCCTCTTTCAGACCTTGTGGTCTATAGTTCATCTGTTTCTGTGGCCTGCGGTTAACGAGAGTGTCATTTGGGCAGCACAACGACCAACTGCCTTTACTTTGTAACAACTAATGTCAGGTACCCATTAGAGCTGGGTGGACTCAGAGGCACACGAAGATCCGGAAATTAATCCCAGTCTTCACCAAGATTCGAATCCTGGACCCCGATTCGGAAGCAAAACACTTTACCGCTTAGCCACCACGCCTCTTCTGCCTTTCGTAATGTAGTAAAATATTCGCTACTGGAATAAAACATTAGCGAACATTGTAATTTATATGTTACCTATTGATGTTCTATATTGATTCATCCCAGACGGTAGAGCAGCTATAAGCGAGTAATAAAGATAAACAAGTTAGTTCAAAATATATAACAGAACAGTCTAAAAGGATAGTGCGTTTTAGCTTTGCTCTTCCTACGACCACCCCAGAGAGTCTAGTAAAGAGAGTTATTTGTGAAGTCATCGTTTCAATTGGAACAGTACATTTTGTAACACAAAAATAGATCCTGATAAAAATTAGCAGGTCTCAGAGTCTAGCAGCCTTTGATTGTTGTTTTAGTCTTTAGATATTCCTTTAATCTCCTATATGCTATGATAATATTACAAATCAGCTGTGAACACACATTGAAAACTCTTAATTCTTGTAGCCTAGTGAATAGATTTATTCTTCGCCAGAACTCTCAATATTTTAATGCCAATTTTAGATAACAATTTAGTTGGCTTATCATCATCACATCTTTATCATCATCAAACTCCATGGGAGTGTGGTCATCAGAGGTCTTAGTCCCATCTTCCAAAAACGCAATGACCGTATATCAACATACAGGCCAAGAACGTGTGACTTCCCAAGCCTGCCAAAGTCTGGGACAGTCTAAAAAAGAAGAAGGAGGCACCGTGATTCGAAGCTTAAAATGCGCCAAATAATAACTAACGGGAAAAGAGCGCACTGCACTGCAATAGCTTGTTCAACTCCGGGATGCCTCCTCCACGTAGGGGCTTTTTGAAGGCACCTCATATGCTCCCAGGCCCCCAGGGCATTTTGTGACTTAAACAGCACTTAAACCATTTTCCCTTATCTATTGTTGGGGTCGTTGTAAAAGCATGATTGAAGCCCAAAGGCTGCTCGTTGGGTGGAGCGGGCCCTCCTTGTAGGGACAAAACAGTCTTCTAGAGTTGTTA